>NC_069502.1:968449940-968749940 GCF_027579735.1 Bombina bombina
GAGCCTTCTCATCGAAGAATCCAGAGCATCTCAATTCTTCACCTACCTCATAGAAGTCAAAGATTAGACTGGCATACCAGTGAGATGAAAGGGATGAAGTGCTCTTGGAAGTTTTGGGAATCTTTGCCTCCTCCTAGTGGCCAGGAGTTGAAACCCAGGAGTAATGGATTGTGGACTCTCACAACCTTATGAAAGAAAGTATAGCTAGATCGCAATTCTTTTGAACCATCAATAAGAGTGTTTTGGAATTTTGTACTTGTTGCTTTTGATCACTTCTGAGATGACAGTACTGTCAATTGGGTCCAGAATTTTTATCTGGGCCAGGTAAAATCTTGAAGAGAGTTTAGAATTTTATCAGTGAATCTGACTGGAAATAATCATCAGGTCATTTGGAATCGCTGCATTTGGCTATTGTACATGAGTGTTTTGGTTCTGAATTTAGTATCTCATATTTATAATTTACTTTATTCATTTATGCTATACATAATTCTAGTTAAAATTACACTGCATAAAATTAAGAATTTGGTATAATTTATTAAATAAAAAAAACTGGATTTACAGTATTTGGATTTAAAAGTTCACAATTCATCTGTTACATACATTTGTATAAACATTTCAAATGCTTCTAGAAACCCAATTATTTTCATGAACACTCATGGTCAAATTCCCATGTCTGAGAGAGGTCCAAAAACTTGCCTTGCCACATAATTACCAAGCATTAAGTGTCTACAGTTCTAACTGGCTATGATTCCAGTAATCATCTGTGAATTTTGGCTGGACAAATGCAAATAAGTCCATAGAACTTCAAAGAGCTTTATTATGTGTGAATATGGTGTAAGCAAAACGTGTTTATGTCAGACAATGTGCAATACAATGACCACTGTTTCATTACTATAAATCATAGTTGGAAGAATTGTGACTTCTATACATTTTAGAAAGGTTTTTCTACTTGTTTATTAAAGGGATATGAAACACAATTGGTTTCTTTCATGATTCAGATAGAGCATGCGATTTCAAACAACTTTCCAATTTACTTCTATTATCTAATTCATTTTGTTCTCTTGGTTTCCGTTGTTGAAAAGGATACCTATGTAGGCTCAGGAGTTGCTGATTGGTGGCTGCACATATTTGCCTAATGTTATTGGCTCACCCGCTTTGTTCAGTTAGGACCCAGTAGTGCATTGTGGCTTCTTTAACAAAGGATACCAGGAGAATTAAGCAAAATAAATAACAGAAGTAATTTGGAAAGTTGTTTAAAAAAGGTATTCTCTATCTGAACCATGAAAGAAAAAATGGGGGGGGGGGGGTTATGTGTTTAAAGTGAGGTATATTTTGAAATTAAAATAGTTAAAAGGGCATGTAAATAAAGTTTAAACTTTCATGATTCAGAAAGACTCAACTTTTTTTTAAGAACTTTACTCATTTCCATGGGACCATACTGGGGTAAACACAGTGTGTACATGCCTTGAGAACTATTTTTTTATTGTTCTCTATATCTGAATTATAAAGTTTTATTTGGACTTCCACAAGCCTTTAACATGGAAAAGACAATATCTTATAATAGGTATAAGTAAATACACATTTCTAAACCTTCTTTTTTGTTTAAATACATTTTTGTCTAGGTCTATACGATAATAAGCCAATTACCTTATTTGTTGACTGGTATCACAAAAGCAGGAGATGCACTACAGGAACCAAGCAGTAGGTTTCTCTAGACAAGTGATTGAGTACCCAGGTATACTCAGGCAGATCAGAAGAATAGTGAATAGCACCAGGTTATCCATCAAAAGCCAAACATCAAAACAGTAGAAGATAACAAACTCATAAACCAGGGAACAGAGCCAATAAATCAGTCCTGTGGAAGATAGAGGCCAGACAGATTACAGATTCCAACGAACTTGCCAGGGTTGGTAACAGGCAGACAGGCCAGGAAGAAGATAGCTAAGGTCTTCTTATGAAAATAACCAAGCCCTGAATGTGGGATAGAGATGACCTTTTAACACCTTCCATTCAGACTTGGTACCAAAGGTACTGTGAGTGTTACTTCTAATGGGGAAAACAAGAATTGCACTATCCTATTGCACAAACAGACAGTTCCATGATGATGTATAACAGACAGCACACACAGCACTGCTGACTGAAGGCTTAGTGGAGCCCCGATTCCTGACCTTACAGCCGTAGTTCTTCCTGGGATAGTGCGCCCACCAGTCCTGACAGCCACAACAGCTTGATTCCTAAGGCTCTCCAGGACCCGACACCTGGTAAGTGCAGCACGGTTCTTACCACACCTGTGGGCCTGACAAGGTCCAAGGCTGTCTTTGGGCCAGATTACAAATGGAGCTCGTATTACAAGTTGAAAGTAAACACGATCTCTTGAGCACAATGGAAGTTAATGCTCATCAGCATAGTCTGTCCTCAGAGCTCTGGTTAACTGTTTCGCAAAACAAAAAAGTTTTACAAAACACATAAAAAATACATTACAAAGTACAGTTACACTCGTAATAACGCTATCTAATAAAAATTATTAAAAATAAATATTGCACAAAAACTTTATAAGGGCTCAAAGATATGAGGTCACAGGTGTTAGAAAAAAAAGGAAGGCAAAGGACTTAAACATTGAGATACATACATATACATGTCTAAAGAATATATGTATATGTGTGTATATATACAGTATATATATATATATATATATATATTATGGGTAAAGTCAGATATTGAGTAATCCTAGGATTACCCAGGTAAAACGGACATTACCCAAGCAGCTGTGGGTAAAGCCCGGTGTATGATCATAAATCCCCTCAGAGTGCGGAGTCACTACATCAAACATATATAGCATACACTGTAATTCCCCCATCTTCACTATCTTTTTTGCCTTCGCCTGGGGGTTCAAGGAGGCTAAAGCCCCCTGTAAACCTCATTCCCCAGGGTTCACTTGGGCTGGATGCCAGAGGATTGGTGGGGCGCCTTCCTTGAACTCCTCAGACGAAGGCAAAATAAATACAGTAGATGGGGGAATTACAGTACATCAGGCTTTACCCACAGGTTAGGTAATGTCAGTTTTACCCGGGTAATTCTAGGATATAGTATTTACAGTCATATATAAACATATAAATAGTGATGTCCCGAACTGTTCGCCCGCGAACGGTTCACAGCGAACATAGCTTGTTAGCGTTCGCGTTTGTGGGCGAACACATGGCGATGTTCGATCCGCCCCTATGTGTCATCATTGTGGAAACTTTGACCCTTTATGTCACAGCCGCCTGACACATTAGAGCCAATCAACATCAGACACTCCCTCACAGACACTCCCAGCTACTCGGAATCCGCCATTTTAGACTCATAACGACCTTGCTTTTTTAATGAGAGGACGTCTTGTGTTTTTGCTCCTGACATTAATAGGAAAAACATAGCTAGGCTAGTGTATTTACAGTCCAGAAGGACTCCACTCATCTCTGCTGCAAGCACAGCACCCCAAAAAGCCCTTTTTAGGGCTATATTTCGTGCCGTTTTTTTTTTTTTCTATTTTTTTTATTAGTATTTGCCTGGCTTTCAGCTGTGTGTTTAAGGCTCACTGCATATGCTGCTGTGACTACTGCCACCACTGATATCTCCCTAACAACATTAGTTTAAATTTAACTAACCCAAAAATATAATTATTTTTCTAGTCTAATTTTTTTTCATTTTCTATCAGGCCAGTGTCACACAGCATATACTCTGGTCCATTGCTCAGTGCCAGCCAGCAGCCACCAGTGTTAATATCCGTTTATAACATTATTTTAAATTAAAAAAAAAAAACACAAAAAAATATTTTGCTAGTGTAATCTAATTACATTTACTATCATGCCTGTGTCTGTCAGGCTCACTCAGCATTAATATACCATTAATATACCTCATTTTTTTCAGTCTTTTGGTTAATTGGTCTGTGCCAGGCAGCCACCTAGCACTCATATCTATTCTTCTTCCCCTTAATTTTAATATAAAAAAAAAAAGTTTAAATATAATTTTCTATCCGGCCTGTGTGTTTTGCTGACATAGAGAGCCTACTGTGTTTACTTGCTGCCCTCCCTAGTCTATGAGCCACGACTCATATGTGTTTAACCTTTTTTTAATTCCCCCCCAAAAAAAATAATTTCAATAATTTTTCTAGTGTAATCTAATAGTATTTTCTATCAGGCGTGTGTGTATCCGACTTACAGAGCCTACTGTTTTTAATAGCTGCCCTTCCAAGGCTATCAGCCACGACTCATATGTATGTGCTTAACCTTTTTCTTAAAATTTCCCCAAAAAAGTCTTTAAATCTTTATGCTAGTGCAATCTAATTGTATTTTCTATCAGGCCTGTGTCTAACTGTCTGACTTACACAGCATACTGTTGTTATAATTGCTGCCCTACGTAGCAGCCAGCCAGTGCGACAACTCATACAGTCATATGTGCAATGCACTTCTTAACATAATTTTAATTTTAACATTTTAAAATATTTTGCTAGTGTAATCTAACTTAATTTTCTATCAGTCCTGTGTTTTTGTCACTTACACAGCATACTGTGTTAAATTGCTGCCCTACCTACCATCCACGACTCATATCTGCCAGCCTGTCTGCCAGGCCCAAGTAGCCAATTAGTGGCACCAATCACAATTCTTGTAACAGTAATAAAAAAAAAAAATCATAATTTTTTGGACTGCAAATATTCAGTCTTTTAGTGCCATTGAATTTCATTTACCTCCTGCCTGCCACTGCCAGCCTTTTGTGCCAGGCCGTCTAGCCAACTATTTACACCAATCATAATTGTTGTCACAGACAGTATAGTTAGTAATTTAACCCCTTAGTGACCGAGGACGTGCAGGGTACGTCTGAAAAAAAAAGGCAGTTAACGCCTGACGACGTACCCTGCACGTCCTCGGCTAAAGTGAGTGCTGGAAGCGATCAAGATCGCTTCCAGGCACTATTACAGTACTGCAGGGATGCCTCGATGTCTGGGCATCCCTGCAGTGCTGTTACGGAGTGCCGGGACCGGAGCGATCACTCCCCCTTGAGTGATCACTTCCGGTTTTGCTCCACGTGGAGCCCGGCAGTGCAGCAGAGCATCGGAAGCGATCGGACACGCTTCCGATGCTCTGCTAGTGTGCTAAGTGCCTCGGTGGGTCGAGGCACTTAGTTAGTATATAAATAAAATAAAAAATGGGAAAAAAAAAATAAAATATAAAATAAAAAAGCCCCACATATAGCGCCCCCCCCCCCTCCCCCATGAGGCTTCCAAAATGGCGATGCCCGGTGCATCATGGGGCATCTGGGGGTGTCCCTAGCCTGTCTCACCATAGGGGCAAGCTAGGGTCACCCAATCTGAGCCTTCTTAGAAAAAAAAAATAATAATAATAAAATACCCCATTTGTCTGATCATGTCAATATTTGTAAATATTGACTCTGATCAGTGTGGATCTCCCTCCCTCTCCTCACTTGCCATTTTGTTGGAGAAAGAGAGAGACCTGTATTTTAGCAGAGAGAGATTTATTTCTTTTATTTGTTAAAAAATTTAAAATCCAAAGGCTCTTTTCAGAGCCATTAACCCCTAGCTTGCCAGTGATCACTATAAATCACTGGCAGTAGCACAGCTGCACTTTTTTTTGCTGTCTGTGCATTTTTTTAGGGGTTAATTTTTGTTGTTGTATTTTTTTTTAAAAACTCAAAGGCTCCTTTCAGAGCCATTTAGCTAATTTAATTTAATTTAAAGACTATTTAACCCCTAGCTTGCCAGTGATCGCTATACATCACTGGCATTAGCATAGCTGTACTTTTTTGCTGTCTGTGCATTTTTTAGGGGTTAATTTTTGTTGTTGTAATTTTTTAAAAACCTAAACGCTCCTTTCAGAGCCATTTAGCTAATTTAATTTAATTTAAATAGTATTTAACCCCTAGCTTGCCAGTGATCGCTATACATCACTGGCATTAGCATAGCTGTACTTTTTTGCTGTCTGTGCATTTTTTTAGGGGTTAATTTTTGTTGTTGTAATTTTTTAAAAACCCAAAGGCTCCTTTCAGAGCCATTTAGCTAATTTAATTTAATTTAAAGAGTATTTAACCCCTAGCTTGCCAGTGATCGCTATAAATCACTGGCATTAGCATAGCTGTACATTTTTGCTGTCTGTGCATTTTTTTAGGGGTTAATTTTTGTTGTTGTCATTTTTTAAAAACCCAAAGGCTCCTTTCAGAGCCATTTAGCTAATTTAATTTAATTTAAAGAGTATTTAACCCCTAGCTTGCCAGTGATCGCTATAAATCACTGGCATTAGCATAGCTGTACTTTTTTTTAAAAAAACCCAAAGGTCATTTAGTTAATTTAATTTAAAGAGTATTTAACCCCTAGCTTGCCAGTGATCGCTATAAATCACTGGCATTAGCATAGCTGTACTTTTTTTTAAAAAAACCCAAAGGCCATTTAGTTAATTTAATTTAAAGAGTATTTAACCCCTAGCTTGCCAGTGATCGCTATAAATCACTGGCATTAGCATAGCTGTACTTTTTTTTAAAAAAACCCAAAGGCCATTTAGTTAATTAATTAATTTTGGTTTTCTGTGACAGATACAAAAATGTCACAGAAAAGATATAGTGTTGAGGAGGCGTATGCCATCCTTGTGTCAGAGTCAGATGCCTCTATGTCTGACTCAGACCCCAATTTTGACCCTGCCATATGCTCAGATACATCATTAGATGCAGTCTCAACTGATAGTGATGCATCTGTGGCTGCTAGCCCCCCTGCCAGCCCCCCTGCTAGCCCCCCTGCCAGCCCCCCTGCTAGAAGGAGGCGTGTTGCTGCCATTGCCGCTGAAGAGTGGGTAACGCCTCATCTCCAGAGGCCAGATATCCCACCCTTCACAGCAAATGCTGGCATAAATATAGATGTGGCAGGTTTTAGCCCCCAACAGTTTCTGGAGGTGTTTCTGGGTGATGATGTATTGGGGAACATTGTCGCCCAAACTAATTTATATGCCCATCAGTACCGTGCTGCAAAGCCTGAAACATATTTGGCAAAGCAGCAATGGGCCCCCATCAATGTGCCAGAATTTAAAAAATTCTGGGCATTGACTATGCTGATGGGCATCATAAAGAAACCCTCCGTTCGCTCCTACTGGAGCAGTAGCCCCATCTGCTCTACCCCCATTTTCTCCCAGAGTATGTCGAGGCAGAGATATGAAATGATTCTTCATTTCATGCACTTCAGCGACAACAGCCTGTGCCCCCCTAGGGAGCATCCCCAATTTGACAGGCTGTATAAAATCCGCCCCCTGATTACCCACTTTTCTGCCAGGTTTGCAGAGGCTTATACACCTGGAAGGAATATATGCGTTGATGAATCCCTGATGAAGTATAAGGGAAGGCTGGGATTCAAGCAGTATATTCCTTCCAAGCGCTCCAGGTATGGGGTAAAGGTGTATAAGCTCTGTGAGAGCGAGACTGGGTATACTCAGGCCTTCCGGGTGTATGAGGGAAAGGATAGCCACCTTGACCCTCCAGGTTGCCCAGAACATATGGGAACCACTGGCAAGATTGTCTGGGACCTGATATTACCCCTAATGAACAAAGGGTATCACTTGTACTTAGACAATTTTTATACAAGTGTCCTTTTGTTCAAGCTACTGTATTGCTTTGATACAGTAGCTTGCGGTACTATTAAAAAGAACCGCAAAGGTTTCCCAGGACAACTTGTACGCACCCGGCTACGAAGGGGGGAGACCTCTGCTCTGCGCCAAGAGGAGCTGTTGGCACTGAAGTACAGAGACAAGAAGGATGTATACCTTCTTACCACCATCCACACAGAGAGGACGGTGGCGGTCTCTGTACGTGGCAGAGCTGAGATCATAAGGAAGCCAGTGTGCATCAAGTCTTATAACAGACATATGGGTGGGGTTGATCTGGCAGATCAGCTGCTGCAGCCCTACCTAATTATGCGGAAGACAAGGGCCTGGTACAAAAAGGTTGCAATTTACCTAATGCAGATTGCAACCCACAACGCTTTTTTGTTGTTCAAAAAAGCAAACCCCGGAATGAAACTGACTTTTTTACAATTTCAGCTCCAGATCATTTCGGGGATTTTGTACCATGATGCACCTGCTCCCCGGGCGGTGATGGGAGAGAGCAGAGTTGGGGCTACTCATTTTATTTTTAAAATCCCCCCTACTGCCGCAAAGCAGAGACCACAAAAAAATGCAGAGTCTGTACCAAGAGGGGGCAGAGAAGGGACACTGTATATCACTGTCCTGATTGCCCTGGACAGCCTGGACTCTGCATTGGGGACTGCTTCAAGCGGTACCATACAATGGTCAATTTTTAAAAAATAAATAAATTTGCTGTTATTTTTTTTTTGTTATGTTTACTGTTAAATTTTTTGTTATTTTTTTACTTTTAATGTGCCAAATTTTTACATTTCACTAATATATTTTTTTTTCTAAAATGGGGCTGTTCTTTTTTTTTTTTTTTTACAAAAACCCCTGTCAAACCTATGCATGGGGACATAGGTGTACTCAGGGTGCCTAGCAGAAAACAACCTGTAGTATTTTTTTTGCACTAACTTACAACAGTCTCTCCTAAATCATAGTCAAAAAGCAATGTGTGTGTAAAAATGAAAATTGAAAAAATGCCACCATACACTTTCTCCAATTTTTTTAGCTAAAACAGTTACTTCAAATGCATCAAAGCACACCATATACAATACCTTGGGGTGTCAACATTTCAAACATATGCACATTCATGGCAATAAATAAAAGTGGGGTTTACAATAGGCCCCAAACTAAAGATAGGCCTATCAGAAGAAATACTCTCACTTAATAACTAAAATCACAAGTCATAAAATTGTAACATAACCTTCCCAAAATCCTGGCAAACCTATGCATGGGGGGCATAGGTGTACTCAGGGTGCCTAGCAGAAAACAACCTGAAGTATTTTTTTGCACTAACTTACAACAGTCTCTCCTAAATCATAGTCAAAAAGCAATGTGTGTGTAAAAATGAAAATTGAAAAAATGCCACCATACACTTTCTCCAATTTTTTTAGCTAAAACAGTTACTTCAAATGCATCAAAGCACACCATAGACAATACCTTGGGGTGTCAACATTTCAAAAATATGCACATTCATGGAAACAAATAAATTGGGGTATGTTAAATACCCCCAAAAAGACAATAGGCAAAGAAAATATGTTAAATGTGAAAAAAAAATCACAAACGCATGTTGGACATTTGGCATTACACCCCCCGAACAAGCCAAGAAACTTATGCATAGGTGGTATCACTGTACTCAGGAGATGTTGGTGAACACATATTGGGGTCTTCTTTGGCAGTAACACATAACAGGAGCTGAGAATTCATGTCTAAAGTACAATGTGTGTGAAAAATAACACACAAAAAATGACTGCCTAATAGTTTGACAAAGAATTAGTGCATGGAAAGTGTTAAAATACCAGCATTTGAAATACCCTAGGGTGTCTACTTTTCAAAAATATATGGTTTGATGGGGGTAAATTACATTGGCCGGCTTCAGAAATGTCCTACATAGGACATGGGTGCATGGGATGTGAAAATTCCAAGTTGAAAAACTGGAATGCGCCCCCTAAAAATAAGGCCTTTTAGCCCCCAGAGAACCCAACACACCTATACATGGGTGGTATCACTGTACTCAGGAGATGTTGTTGAATACATATTGAGGTTTTTTTTGGCAGTAACACATAACAGGGACTGAGAATATATGCCTAAAGTACAACGTGTGTGAAAAATAACACAAAAAAAAATGACTACCCAAAAGTTTGACAAAGACTAGTGGTTGAAATAGTGCATGGAAAGTGTTAAAATACCAGCATTTGAAATACCCTAGGGTGTCTACTTTTCAAAAATATATGGTTTGATGGGGGTAATTTACATTGCCCGGCTTCAGAAATGTCCCAAATAGGACATGGGTGCATGATGACAGATATGAAAATTCCAAGTTGAAAAACTGGAATGCGCCACCTAAAAATAAGGCCTTTTAGCCCCCAGAGAACCCAACACACCTATACATGGGTGGTATCACTGTACTCAGGAGATGTTGTTGAATACATATTGAGGTTTTTTTTGGCAGTAACACATAACAGGGACTGAGAATATATGCCTAAAGTACAATGTGTGTGAAAAATAATGCAAAAAAATGACTACCTAAAAGTTTGACAAAGACTAGTGGTTGAATTAGTGCATGGAAAGTGTTAAAATACCAGCATTTGAAATACCCTAGGGTGTCTACTTTTCAAAAATATATGGTTTGATGGGGGTAATTTACATTGGCCGGCTTCAGAAATGTCCCAAATAGGACATGGGTGCATGATGACAGATGTGAAAATTCCTAGTTGAAAAACTGGAATGCGCCCCCTAAAATTAAGGCCTTTTAGCCCCCAGAGAACCCGACACACCTATACATGGGGGGTATCACTGTACTCAGGAGATGTTGTTGAATACATATTGAGGTTTTTTTTGGCAGTAACACATAACAGGGACTGAGAATATATGCCTAAAGTACAATGTGTGTGAAAAATAATGCAAAAAAAATGACTACCTAAAAGTTTGACAAAGACTAGTGGTTGAATTAGTGCATGGAAAGTGTTAAAATACCAGCATTTGAAATACCCTAGGGTGTCTACTTTTCAAAAATATATGGTTTGATGGGGGTAATTTACATTGGCCGGCTTCAGAAATGTCCCAAATAGGACATGGGTGCATGATGACAGATGTGAAAATTCCAAGTTGAAAAACTGGAATGCGCCCCCTAAAATTAAGGCCTTTTAGCCCCCAGAGAACCCGACACACCTATACATGGGGGGTATCACTGTACTCAGGAGATGTTGTTGAATACATATTGAGGTTTTTTTTGGCAGTAACACATAACAGGGACTGAGAATATATGCCTAAAGTACAATGTGTGTGAAAAATAATGCAAAAAAATGACTACCTAAAAGTTTGACAAAGACTAGTGGTTGAATTAGTGCATGGAAAGTGTTAAAATACCAGCATTTGAAATACCCTAGGGTGTCTACTTTTCAAAAATATATGGTTTGATGGGGGTAATTTACATTGGCCGGCTTCAGAAATGTCCCAAATAGGACATGGGTGCATGATGACAGATGTGAAAATTCCAAGTTGAAAAACTGGAATGCCCCCCCTAAAATTAAGGCCTTTTAGCCCCCAGAGAACCCGACACACCTATACATGGGGGGTATCACTGTACTCAGGAGATGTTGTTGAATACATATTGAGGTTTTTTTTGGCAGTAACACATAACAGGGACTGAGAATATATGCCTAAAGTACAATGTGTGTGAAAAATAATGCAAAAAAATGACTACCTAAATGTTTGACAAAGACTAGTGGTTGAATTAGTGCATGGAAAGTGTTAAAATACCAGCATTTGAAATACCCTAGGGTGTCTACTTTTCAAAAATATATGGTTTGATGGGGGTAATTTACATTGGCCGGCTTCAGAAATGTCCCAAATAGGACATGGGTGCATGATGACAGATATGAAAATTCCAAGTTGAAAAACTGGAATGCGCCCCCTAAAATTAAGGCCTTTTAGCCCCCAGAGAACCCGACACACCTATACATGGGGGGTATCACTGTACTCAGAAGTTGTTGTTGAACACATATTGAGGTGTTTTTGGTCAGTAACATATAACAGGAACTGAGAATCCATGCCTAAAGTACAATGCGTGTGAAAAATAACACACCAAAATGACTACCCAAAAGTTTGACAAAGACTGGTGGTTGAATTAGTGCATGCAAAGTGTTAAAATACCAGCATTTGAAATACCCTAGGGTGTCTACTTTTTAAAAATATATGGTTTGATGGGGGTAATTTGCATTGTCCGGCTTCAGAAATGTCCCAAATAGGACATGGGTGCATGACGACAGATGTGAAAATTCCAAATTAAAAAACTGGAATGCGCCCCCTAAAAATAAGGCCTTTTAGCCCCCAGAGAACCCAACAGACCTATACATGGGTGCTATCACTGTACTCAGGAGATGCTGCTGAAGACATATTGGGGTGTTATTTGGCAGTAACCCTTAACGTTCTCAGTAAATGTATTCTTGAATTGCTATTTTGTCAAAAAATCACCAGTTGCATGGAAAGAGTCAAAATACCCCATGTTTAATACCTTAGGTTGTGTTCTTTTAAAAAATATATATATGTGAAGGGTTAATCAGGGATTCCTGACAGATATCAGTGTTCCAATGTAACTATCGCTAATTTTTTTAAAAAATTTTTGGAAATAGCAAAGTGCTACTTGTACTTATTGCCCTATAACTTGCAAAAAAAGCAAAGAACATGTAAACATTGAGTATTTCTAAACTCAGGACAAAATTTAGAAACTATTTAGCATGGGAGTTTTTTGGTAGTTGTTGAAGTGTAGGAGATTTTGAGGGTCAAAGTTAAAAAAGTGTGTTTTTTTCAATTTTTTCCTCATATTTTATAAATTTTTTTATAGTAAATTATAAGATATGATGAAAATAATGGTATCTTTAGAAAGTCCATTTAATGGCGAGAAAAACGGTATATAATATGTGTGGGTACAGTAAATGAGTAAGAGGAAAATTACAGCTAAACACAAACACCGCAGAAATGTAAAAATAGCCTTGGTCCCAAACGGACAGAAAATGGAAAAGTGCTGCGGTCATTAAGGGGTTAAATAAAAAAAATTTTTAGTGTTGATCTTAATCCTCAGTTTGCTCGTGCCCTAGAATTGCACTTTTCTACTGCCTTCCAAGCCTGTGTGCCAGGCCTACTTGAAAAATATTTACACCAATCAAAGTTGTTGTGACAGTATTCTTAATAATTAAAAATTAAAATTGTTGGTAATAGTTGTTGTGAATCCTCAGTTTGCTGGTGCCAGTGAATAGCACTTTCCTCCTGCCTTGCAGCCTGCTGTGTGCCCGGCCCACTAGCCAATTATTGCCAGCAATCATATTTCTTTTAACAGTATTGGAAAAATTGTCAATCATCACTGTTTTGACTGTCAGTAATCAGTCTCCTAGTGTCCTTGAATTGCATTTACCTCCTGCCTGCCAGCCTTTTGTGCCAGGCCGTCTTTCCAACTATTTACACCAATCATAATTGTTGTCACAGTATAGTTACTAATTAAAATTAAAAAATTCTTGATTGTTGATGATCTTAATCCTCAGTTTGCTCGTGCCCTAGAATTGCACTTTTTTACTTCCTTGCAAGACTGTGTGCCAGGCCTACTTGAAAAATATTTACACCAATCATATTTGTTGTGACAGTATTCTAATAATTAAAAATTAAAATTTTTGGTAATAGTTGTTGTGAATCCTCAGTTTGCTGGTGCCATTGAATAGCACTTTCCTCCTGCCTTGCAGCCTGCTGTGAGCCAGGCCCACCTAGCCAATTGTTGTCAGCAATCATATTTCTGTTAACAGTATTGCAAAAATTGTCAATCATCACTGTTTAGACTGTCAGTAATCAGTCTCCTAGTGTCCTTGAATTGCATCTACCTCCTGCCTGCCATCCTTTTGTGCCAGGCCGTCTTGCCAACTATTTACACCAATCCTAATTTTTTGTCACAGTATAGTTACTAATTAAAATAAAAAAAATCTTGATTGTTGATGATCTTAATCCTCAGTTTGCTCGTGCCCTAGAATTGCACTTTTCTACAGCCTTCCAAGCCTGTGTGCCAGGCCTACTTAAAAAATATTTACACCAGGGATTAAAGTGCTAAGAAAAGTACTAATTAACACAAGCTAGTTGGGTCCAAGAACGCATGTTTAATTATTAGACTTTATTAGGGTAATTATATATCTAACAAATCTATCTATTTCTCTTCTATCGATTCTATCTAACTATCAATCTATGTATATATATCTATCCTATCTATCAATCTATCTTCTGTCCGGGATGTTTTGAGACAGCCACTTTGGGAATGTTAGTTGATTTAGACCCATTATCGCTTAAAAGCAGACTCTGCATAAACTATGTAATTTTCCATGGGAGTTTTGCCAGGGATCCCCCTCCAGCATGCGACAGTCCAGGTGTTAGTACCCTTGAAACAACTTTTCCATCACTATTGTGGCCAGAAAGAGTCCTTGTAGGTTTTAAAGTTCGCCTGCCTATTGAATTCAATGGCGGTTCGCGCGGTTCGCGAACAATACCGGAAGTTCGAGTCCGCCGTTCGCGAACCAAAAATTTTAGGTTTGCGACATCACTACATATAAACACATATGTACACATATAGACAGATATATATATATAAGTGCTTTGGAACCCTTATGGAATGAGAAATATTTATATTTTCATGTTGGGTTTGCGCACTTGAGAATATGCGATTGGGTTTGCGCACGAGTAAGATGTTAGTTTTTTCCCCCTTTTTTTGCTCCATTGACTTCTATGGGGGGATATGTTAAATACTGCTCCATTTGTAATGTGACCCTTTGTTAATTAATATTTAATTAAATCATAATATTACTGATAATACATATTTGAATATATTACTTATTTGAATTGATTACCACAAAGCGTGAATATAGGATCCAATTGAGAACAAAAACTATGCTGTAAAATAAGCATTTTAATTGGTATTTACATTTTTAAATTCAACAATAATTAGACTAGTATTTAAAAGCACAAGGTGTAAGATATAGCATATATCTTTACGAGAAGTATTTTAAAAAGTTATAACAATATGTGAAAATGCATTATGTACAATATCCAACATCACAACAAATAGATTTTAAATTTTTCATTATCTATTGATGATATATGAATAGTGCCTTGTCATCGCAGATAATCAACCATTATGCACATGAAAAGTAACTATATAATCTAAATGTAAGAATTACATAAGATTATTTATACTATAAAATAGATTATAATGTTTATCTGTCAGAAATAAATCTTTTTATAATCATATAACATATGTATTTAATCTATGACCATAAATGTGATTCCCAGGTTGCATCCTATGATTACAATAGCAAATATCAGTGTAACAGTAAAGGATACACTCAATATTAGTTATAGTTTAAAAATATTTGTTTTATATTTTTACTTTTTAAAACAACCAGGTAGTGACTGTGATTATTAAATGGACAGTCAAATAAAAATTTAACTTTCATTATTCAGATAAAACATACAACTTTCCCGTTCACAACCATTATCTAAATGTAAATAATCTTTTTAAATGCACACTTCCTGAGGCACCAGCTTACTGAGCATGTGCAAGATTCAAAGAATATATATATACGTATATGCATTTTGTGATTGGCTGATGATGCATTCATAGACACTCGTTATGCTTCCAAAGTGTCTCAATGTTCAGGCAAGATTATGTTCAAAATTAATTGTGGCCCATTTAACTTATATTTTATACCTGATCTCCAGTGGTCATTAACATATATAGCTGTGTTAAAAGGCCCAATGCATAAACTCTCCAAGAACTGCCAGCAACACCAAACAATAAATACAATGTAAATATTTAATAAACACATTTGCAAATGGGGATCTGTAAAAGCATGTAAATGTTAGATACGCCCATATTTATTGTTATGTTAAAATAATAATGCCAGATAAAATAGTCTTTGTATCGACCTCCTCCTACAGAGTAAAAAAAAAAATTGTTGATAGTGGGTTTTTCCAAGTTTTTTTCTGGGGTTTTTTGAGTCTTGTTTTGGATTTTTCACTTAAAGGGACACTGAACCCAAAAAAATTATTTTGTTATTCAGATAGAGCATGCAATTTTAAGCAACTTTCTAAGTTACTCCTATTATCAATGTTTTTTCGTTCTCTTGCTATTTCTATATAAAAAAGAAGGCATCAAAGCTTTTTTCTTGGTTCAGAACTCTGGACAGCCGTTTTTGATTGGTGGATGAATTTATCCACCAATCAGCAAGGACAATCTAGGTTGTTCACCAAAAATGGGCCGGCATCTAAACTTGCATTCTTGCATTTCAAATAAAGATACCAAGAGAATAATAACATTTGATAATAGGAGTAAATTAGAAAGTTGCTTAAAATGTCATGCTCTATCTGAATCACAAAAGAAAAAATTTGGGTTCAGTGTCCCTTTAAATAGCGACTCAACATGCATGATTTAAAAAGACCCAATTACCTTTGTAAAGTAAGACGTCTTTTAACATCTTAAAGCAGATTGTATTTTTTATTGCATTATAAACAGAAAGAGAAGCAGTCTGAAATGAACGAACAACAGCTCAGTGGCTTGTTCTATGGCCGGTTACCACCTCAAAGTAGATTCTTTTAGCCCAATTGTGCTTTTCACAGAGGAAAACTTTCCTGAAATATATCAGTCTGATCCCACCTAACAAGATCAGTCCAACTCTGAAATGCCAGGCAATTCTCTTCTGAACAAGGGAAACGGCAACCCCAGACGATCGTTTCAGCATATCCCTCTAAGCACATTGGGCAAAGAGTCCAAGTCTGGTTTCCCCCCATCTCCCTTAGGGAGACTTTCCCCGGGGTCATAATACAAATATAAACAGAAAGAGAAATAGTCTGCTAGGAACAAACAACAGCTCAGTGGCTTGTTCTTTGGTCTAGTTACCACCTGAGTAGTAGACTTGGACTCCTTACCCAAACTGAGCTGTTGTTCATTCCTCATAGACTGCTTCTCTTTAATTTCCTTGAACTTTTTTCTAGTTTTCTTTTATGCATATATTAAAGTACACTGTTTTATAGATGTCACTATTATTTGTTTTATATAGTTATTTTGTAATTATTTTTTTTAAACAATTTTGTGATGCCAGTATTATTGACAGTGGAAGAGGTTCTATACTTGTTCTATACTGTGGGATGTTTAAAGTTCTAATTATATGAAGTGGAGCTTGGCTTCCCACTGACAAACCTGACAATGAGCAGTTCCAAATATAAATTTGACAAACAAGTTTTCATGAATCTATGCCAATGTTTTCAAGACACATGTTCACTTCTGAGCCTACCTTAGTAAGTTTGATAATAGGAATAAATTAGAAAGTATTTATTTATTTGTATTCTCTATTTAAAGAATAAAAGTGTCATGTTGACTTCCTTGTCCCTTTAAAATTGGTGTAGATGGGAGAAGCCACAAGGTTACATTTTATCTGTTCACTGTAGTCAAACACAAGGTCATGGAAGCAAGTTAAAGCTCCTGCATGGGAGCATGTAGCAGATATTCTAAATTATATACACACTATGGAAAATAATTCTCTCACTGTCCTAAAGTCAATACTTTCTTAGAACAGATATGGACTATGGAGTACCAAACTGATGTCATCTGCACTGTGAGAACAAAAACAGCCAATCAGCATTATCAGTGCAAAGGTCACACTTTACAGTAATTTTGTGTGATTTCACCATTATCTTGCAAGAATTCATAGCAAACTTCCTTAAACTGAGGAGAGATAAAAAAGGGACTGCGCCTGCACATGCCAAATATACACTCCCATGTAAGTCCTCGGACAAGCCTTCTCATTGGATGATTAATCTTCCTTTCCATTTGGATGTGGCTACAGAGAAAATTTTGAGGTACAATATCTTCTTTTTCTATGCAGAGATGTTCTTATCATATTTTCTAATCAGCTTCTTATAGATATGTTGTATCACTGTCAAGTACTTCAGAATTAGGGTAACTTCCTTTAAAGGGCACATAGATGCCTGTAATGTTCTCTATGGTGTGCATAAAATCTGTCATATAAAACAATTCCATTATTTAATATCTCTTCCACAGACCCGAATTATTAAAGGTAACAGACTAGCAAACCAACTGTTTAAAAATATCAAAATTGTATTTGCCTGTTTAAACATGGTCAGATGAAGTACAAAAAAAAAAACATTCAGATCTCAATGACATAAGTGCTAATGGAGTCATTCTGTCATCAAGAAAATAAATTCAAACAGTAAGAACAATAGAAAAATGTAACACTTATTTTCTCATACCCTGTATAAAAGAATTCAAAGCCTGGGTAGCTTGAGTTCTAGTTATTGCCCATCAGGTAAGAACATGCCAAATGTTAATTAAGGTCACCAGCATCCTGGTATTTTTCCTGATATATTTGTTCATGCTAGTAAATGTATAAAAAAGACGTAAGTAATAAGGATATGATATATGCAGTCAATATGCACAGAAGTATCAGTATTATTGTGGACAATTTAGAGACTGTGTTCAAATGTTAATGCTTCAAAATCAGAATGAAATTTGTAGCTGGAATCATGTTATATAGCCAATTAAGCTTATATTGTTTTATAACAAATGGAATTGGGGTATTAAATCCTATATTGTCACCCAAACTCTGCCTCCTAGGAAAAATGCAAATTATCCCAAAATTAATTTGCAAGTAACAAACACTTCAAAAGGGCATAAAGGAAGGCGCATTAACTGCTGGGATGGGTATAGAATAGTATAATTAAATACCACAGAGAGGATTAGGTTCACCACAATTAATTCAACAAAAACTTAGTACCATCAATACTTCAAATATTGTTCAGAATAATCTAAAATATGATATAATTATAGTAATATAGTTATTAAAATACTATTGGTAGATGTTCACAAATGTGATAACGAAGAATAAATTATATATCAAATCTCTACTCCTATCAAAATTCACTAGGATTTAAAATAGAGAAAAATAATAATGACACTGAAAAGATGATAAAACAGTATAATGTAAACATTTATTCTAAACAAAAAATTCTCATCTTATAAATATACAATTAAATCCTCATACAATAAAATCACACACCGGTGTATCCATTCATACTGGGCTAAAAAATTATAAAATCAAAAGTAAATGCTACAAATATGACCACAATTAAAATGCTTGATAATATGGGCTAATAACAAATCGGCTTCCAGATCAAAAATGAAACCCCTATTGTTTCAGAGTTTAATTTCTCTTCTGATTTTATATTATTATATAAGAATGTCGGAACTTGAAGGGACACAATACTTTGTAGATAAGTAAATGAAAATATATGTTTATAAAAGTCTCAGTTGCAACTGTTTGTATACTGTTAATGTAATAATTGTCCTTTAGCTTCTGTTAGTCACAATTAGGAGCAATGTTAATAGCAATCCGGAGGGGTGAATGTAATTGTCAAGCAGATGTTTAAATTACTGTTTTAAAACTTAACATGCCTCCCTCATACCTCAAGTGACTGTATCAAAACACTCCTGTGTAAATCACTGTGATGTTCGGAGCTCCGTCGTCAGCGGGTATTATCCTCCAACTTCGGTTCTCTTTCTGGGTGGTAGAAACTGCTACAATGTAGCGACCACATATATTGTGTTAAAGCTTCTCAGCGTTGTTTTCAAAATGGATCACGTGACCGCAGGCAGCCAATCTCCTTCTAGGTATATCCTGCATCACGTCTCGATCCTCTTAATCCCAGGGTAACATCAATAGAAAAAAAACGTATTTTTTTTTTCTATTGATGTTACCCTGGGATTAAGTTAGATGAAAGCATTTGATATCAGTTATATGTCTGATATAGATTAGAATGAGGTATAGAAATAGATGTGTATATGGAGTAATAAGTAGAGCACTGGATAAATGAGGGGATACCACACACCTTACAATTCGAAAAGATCCTTCGCTCTTTTCAGGTAAAAGTTAAATTAATAGGGGTAAGAGTAAGTGCGCTACAAGAAGCTAAAGGTATCCAAAAAAATTATTTTAAAAGAGTATACTATCCCTTTAAATCTGATGGTGATTATAGCAATTTATTCATATATATGTAACAAAATAGCACTCAAAGTCCTATTGTAAAAACATAATGTGTGTATAAGTGAATACAATGTATCTTTACAGTTTCTGAAAAAAAATAATATTTGAAATAGCAGTGAAGGTTATTAATGCCAAAAAATTTTTTTATCCGTGTCAAAAACTTTTTGCGTATCAAAAAGAAACAAATTAAATTGTATATCTATCTGATAGTTTAAGTGTCATCCATCCACTAATATAATTTATAAAGTGAGTTTTTAAATATGTGCTTAGTGTTGTGTGACCAAAAAATTAAGTGTGTCATAAACCAATAAATAAAATCTAATATTAGTCTCAGAATACAATTATAATGAATTTTATTCACTAAAACTAAATACCCAATATTAGGGTTAATACATATTGGGTACTGGGGACGTCTCCCCAATTAGGGCCTAACAAATAAAACAGATATATTCTGACAGAATGTATATACCGTATTGTCCCGAGTATAGGCCGCACCTGATTATAAGCCGCACCCTTAAAGTTTGGTGCCATTTTAAAGAAATTACATTACGCAGGCTGCCAATATCCACTCTGGTAAAAAAAAGAAGAAACTCAAAGTAGAATACAGTATACTGTAAAAACGATTCTTTATTCCATGTTGCTTGAAAAAAACAAGATACAAAAAAAAGGAAGACGTTTTTTAAACCAGTCTTCCTTTTTTATCCTGTTTTTTAACGTACCATGGAATAAAGAATCATTTACCTTTACTTGGGGACTTGACTTTACGGTATTTGATTTTATTTTTACTGTATTTTTTTTTACCGGTATTACCGTATTAATCCTTAATAAGGGCCATTTCAGTGATCATGTAGTTATACAATCTACCGTAGATTTCATTACAATCTACTGACCCGAGGCTCCCTTTGATGTATCCTGTTCTCCACTCCTTCACCCGTTGCCAGCTAGCTGAGACCTTGCCTTCCTAAGGACACGCCCTCCAATGAGATCGTGATTGGACTGTGTAAGACAGCTGTGACATTTATTGGACAAAGCACCAATACCGCGATCCTATTTGGGGGGTGTCCTTAGTTAGCCAGGCAACTCCGATGACCAAATAGTAGGCAGCACCTGCCGAAAAGTCACTGTTATTAAAAGAAATCCTCCACAAAGTTTCCCTGTGCGGCACACTCTCCTTTCACACCGCCCCCTGCAAAAATCCTCACAATGTAATCCACATCCAACACTGATGCAAAAATGACGAGTTACACACACCTAGTCACACGCTGGTAATACAAGTGTTGATCTTGGGGACCCACCTTATGACATTCAAGACTCAAATACCTCGCCCGCGGCATTCATAAGCGCTCCAAGCGGTGGTGAAGACTAGATGGTGAGGGATCCCTACAGCACGCCGGTGTGTGTACAGCCAAGTTCCAGGTGTGTGTGACGTCACAGTGGGGGGCGGGCAGACGGGATACTCTGGAAAGAGCCAACTGCTTCAAATTGTGTAACACCCCGAGTATAGGCCGCATCCCTAATTTAAAGGCTTGCATTAGGGGGAAAAAAGTGTGGCCTATACTCGGGACAATACGGTATATAAAAAACAATAATGTTAAAACCATAAGTAAAAACAAATGATGCGATCCACATCAGCCTTAAATTTTAAAGACCAACGGAGCTTTCTTTTTAGCAGACGTAATGTCAAAAGAGCAGTCTTAAATGACAAGTGTATAGTTCCAAGGACCACACAGTTTGGAGATATCCGTACCCGATACCGTGGGTAATAATTTGGGAAAGATTCCTTGCCTAAGTGGCTCTAGCAGTTTTTACTCAGACTTTTGTTGATGTGATACAGATATTTTTACCTTATCTTCTTATTATATCGAATGAAGCCGTTACCGATCACTCGCCTCCAGACTCATCCAGTACGCTGCATGTATCTTGGCGTCTGACGTCACCAGTGGGGTTTCCGAGTGTTAGCAATTGTTTGTCGGCTCAGGAAGGTGTTTCACCAGATCGTATTACATCCATATAATAGACCTATTCTTTCAGGTACAACTGTGGTTCCCTGCACTTAATGCTTATGCACGCAGGAGGATAGAAATAGATGGCTTATTTAAGAATTAATATTATTTAATGCATAAATGAAGTTAATTCACATTAATTATAATAATTCTTATTATTTTTTTATACACTTAAAGGAGACATTTACCGCTAGATTTAGAGTTCTGCGGCCAAAGGGGTGCGTTAGCTACGCGTGCTTTTTTTCTCCCGCACCTTTTAAATACCTGAATTATCCCAGGTGGGGATAAAGAAAGCGCGCTGAAAAACAAGTACAAAACATATAAATATGTTAACAAATAAAGTCAGTGTGTAACTCTACCGTAAACCGGCTAGTGAATATGTCCTTGAAAAAAGGAAGATTCCTGTGAGTTCGTTTCAATATTTTTTTCCCCTCTTTCTGGAAAAAACGATGGTGGATATTTTTCTTCTGAGATGCAATGGTGGCGTAAATGCAGGCAGCTCCTCTTGGTCCCAGAGAGTGGGGAATATACTAGTGCAAGAAGGAAAAAAGAGAGAGGGCGCCACAATAGCGTAATATTGTCTGGTATTGTGAGCAGCAATATATAGACAAGTAGTGTGCTTACCAGAACAAGAGGCACTGTACTATGACCAGTGCGTGATAGCTTGCTAGCACTTAACAGTGGCTAGTACACTGGAGGGATAGCGTTCCTTGGAGTCTTTTCTGGTACCCCCTAGGCAACCTTTTCTTAGTACTGGTAATTTCAATTGGAATATAAGACTTGGCGTGTTGTTGTATGGTATTGGAATACCACAAAGGATAGACAACTTCTTAATAATAAAAGCTTTAATATGACGCGTTTCTCAACCCCAACTGGGTCGTTTCCTCAGATAAAAGCGAATAAAAGTGGTTACATTTACTGGCATTATATACACATTGTGTCTTTAAAAACAGGAAGTTGTCATAAGATATTTGTCCAATAGGACTACATTTTCAATTGTAAGAGCCCAATCTTGGCTGTCAGCTGTTACCAATCATAACACATGCATCAAGGAAAAAATCCCCTATACAAAAGATTTGTAAAAAAACAAAATAAATAAATCAATAAAAAAACAATAAAAAAAACCTTTTATATGGAATTTTGTACTTTTTTCTGTGAAATTGTTACAATCTAACTAACTATTGGCATAGTAGGAAAAAATATAACAAAAATAAACAGACCCTTTGTAAGGCTCTTTCACTTTGTTATATATATTTGTTTTAATGAAATTGTTACAACCTGACTAGTAGTAGGCGTGCTGCAAGTTTGTATCTATTTGTGGATTGATGTTGATACTGAAAATCTTTGTTGTGTATTGGAAACCTATGGCCATGCATATAAACACTGTTTTGTATGCAAGGTCATACAAAACAGTGTATGGCCGAAATAGGATTTCTTAGAATGCGTGTAAGATCAATGAAAGACCTGTGTGGTGGCTCCGTTGATAACCTATGAGCTTGTGATTTTGTATCAAATAGTTAGGAGTTAATTTGGGTAGATGTAATATTTGTCAGGCTAATGTGAAATGTTTTTACACTGTATTTCCTAAAAAATATCTTGTTTTATCTTTGAATGTCGCTATGTTTAATATCTACTGTTGCCAACCCGGTGTGGTGAGGGGTTCCATATTTGAAAAACTCTAGTTATGGTATACCTGATAGCTTGATAATGTAAACATAAGTAGATGTATGAACTTGTGTTTAGTAGCAGATTGTCTGCTTGTAAGTGATATGGTGTGTATGTATGTATAATGTAAAAGAAAAAGTAATTTGTAATGGAATGTTTGAAGTGTTTGAGATGTGTGTGTTTGTATGGAAATATATATTTAACTTATCTCCACTGTAAAGTAGATGAAAAATAGGGATACTGGAAACCAATGGTTGCCCATGGAATCACATTACATTGAAAACCTATAAATAACAATGTTAGGAAGAAAAAAAGGGGGGCATAGCATATATGCCGTGATCACCATTACAGTGAAACTGCCAGTTAATATATATAAAAACAATGGTATTATTGTAAATATTTGGTGCAAAAAGAATATGAAGTGTAACATGTGAAACAACAAACTTATTAATATGTGTAGGTGTAAACTAATATTGTGTGAATGTATAAATCAGAAATTTCTGTATGACCTAAGCATTTGAAGGATGTGGGAAAATAAGTATCAGTCATTGGAAAGTGGGATGATGAAGAGATGGTTGAAAATAAAAATAAAACTGAGGATCCATCAATTGAAGGCTGCCAAATCCAGATTAGCATTAAGCCCATAAGGATACAGTGTCTTCAACCGATAGATCCAATATGTCTCGCGTTGTCTGAGTCTATTGAGTCTATTGTAATCTGAACATTTGGGAACAAAGTCAATGGGGATATATTTGTAGATATATGGGTTCCCATTGTGTTTGGTCAGGCAATGATTGGGTATACTGTGTTTGATTTTGTTTTTTTTTTAATTTTTGCAGTTGCGATGGTGTTCTCCCCATCGGTTTCTCAGCTTCCTGGAGGTGCGGCCTACATATTGGAGGCCGCATATGCACTCCATAAGGTAGACTGTGAAAGAAGAATTGCAATTAAAGAATCCCTCCAGGAAGCTGAGAAACCGATGGGGAGAACACCATCGAAACTGCAAAAATTCCAAAAAAAACAAAATCAAACACAGTATACCCAATCATTGCCTGACCAAACACAATGGGAACCCATATATCTACAAATATATCCCCATTGACTTTGTTCCCAAAAGTTCAGATTACAATAGACTCAATAGACTCAGACAACGCGAGACATATTGGATCTATCGGTTGAAGACACTGTATCCTTATGGGCTTAATGCTAATCTGGATTTGGCAGCCTTCAATTGATGGATCCTCAGTTTTATTTTTATTTTTATTTTCAACCATCTCTTCATCATCCCACTTTCCAATGACTGATACTTATTTTCCCACATCCTTCAAATGTTTAGGTCATACAGAAATTTCTGATTTATACATTCACACAATATTAGTTTACACCTACACATATTAATAAGTTTGTTGTTTCACATGTTACATTTCATATTCTTTTTGCACCAAATATTTACAATAATACCATTGTTTTTATATATATTAACTGGCAGTTTCACTGTCATGGTGATCACGGCATATATGCTATGCCCCCCTTTTTTTCTTCCTAACATTGTTATTTATAGGTTTTCAATGTAATGTGATTCCATGGGAAACCATTGGTTTCCAGTATCCCTATTTTTCATCTACTTTACAGTGGAGATAAGTTAAATATATATTTCCATACAAACACACACATCTCAAACACTTCAAACATTCCATTACAAATTACTTTTTCTTTTACATTATACATACATACACACCATATCACTTACAAGCAGACAATCTGCTACTAAACACAAGTTCATACATCTACTTATGTTTACATTATCAAGCTATCAGGTATACCATAACTAGAGTTTTTCAAATATGGAACCCCTCACCACACCGGGTTGGCAACAGTAGATATTAAACATAGCGACATTCAAAGATAAAACAAGATATTTTTTAGGAAATACAGTGTAAAAACATTTCACATTAGCCTGACAAATATTACATCTACCCAAATTAACTCCTAACTATTTGATACAAAATCACAACCTCATAGGTTATCAACGGAGCCACCACACAGGTCTTTCATTGATCTTACACGCATTCTAAGAAATCCTATTTCGGCCATACACTGTTTTGTATGACCTTGCATACAAAACAGTGTTTATATGCATGGCCATAGGTTTCCAATACACAACAAAGATTTTCAGTATCAACATCAATCCACAAATAGATACAAACTTGCAGCACGCCTACTACTAGTCAGGTTGTAACAATTTCATTAAAACAAATATATATAACAAAGTGAAAGAGCCTTACAAAGGGTCTGTTTATTTTTGTTATATTTTTTCCTACTATGCCAATAGTTAGTTAGATTGTAATAATTTCACAGAAAAAAGTACAAAATTCCATATAAAAGGGTTTTTTTATTGTTTTTTTATTGATTTATTTATTTTGTTTTTTTACAAATCTTTTGTATAGGGGATTTTTTCCTTGATGCATGTGTTATGATTGGTAACAGCTGACAGCCAAGATTGGGCTCTTACAATTGAAAATGTAGTCCTATTGGACAAATATCTTATGACAACTTCCTGTTTTTAAAGACACAATGTGTATATAATGCCGGTAAATGTAACCACTTTTATTCGCTTTTATCTGAGGAAACGACCCAGTTGGGGTTGAGAAACGCGTCATATTAAAGCTTTTATTATTAAGAAGTTGTCTATCCTTTGTGGTATTCCAATACCATACAACAACACGCCAAGTCTTATATTCCAATTGAAATTACCAGTACTAAGAAAAGGTTGCCTAGGGGGTACCAGAAAAGACTCCAAGGAACGCTATCCCTCCAGTGTACTAGCCACTGTTAAGTGCTAGCAAGCTATCACGCACTGGTCATAGTACAGTGCCTCTTGTTCTGGTAAGCACACTACTTGTCTATATATTGCTGCTCACAATACCAGACAATATTACGCTATTGTGGCGCCCTCTCTCTTTTTTCCTTCTTGCACCTTTTAAATACCGCTGGTATTTAGAGTTCACAGAAGGGCTGCTTAGGCTCCAAAAAGGGAGCGTATAGCATAATTTACCGCCACTGCAACTCTCAATACCAGCGGTGCTTACGGACGCGGCCAGCTTCAAAAACGTGCTCGTGCACGATTCCCCCATAGGAAACAATGGGGCCGTTTGAGCTGAAAAAGAACCTAACACCTGCAAAAAAGCAGCGTTCAGCTCCTAACGCAGTCCCATTGTTTCCTATGGGGAAACACTTCCTAAGTCTGCACTTAACACCCTAACATGTACCCCGAGTCTAAACACCCCTAACCTTACACTTATTAACCCCTAATCTGCCGCCCCCGCTATCGCTGACCCCTGCATATTTTTTTAACCCCTAATCTGCCACTCCGTACACCACCGCCACCTACGTTATCCCTATGTACCCCTAATCTGCTGCCCCTAACACCGTCGACCCCTATATTATATTTATTAACCCCTAATCTGCCGTCACCTACCTACAATTATTAACCCCTAATCTGCCGACCGGACCTCACTGCTACTATAATAAAGTTATTAACCCCTAATCCGCCTCACTCCCGCCTCAATAACCCTATAATAAATAGTATTAACCACTAATCTGCCCTCCCTAACATCGCTGACACCTAAATTCAAGTATTAACCCCTAATCTGCCGACCGGACCTCACCGCTACTCTATTAAATTTATTAACCCCTAAAGCTAAGTCTAACCCTAACTCTAACACCCCCCTAAGTTAAATATAATTTTTATCTAACAAAATAAATTAACTCTTATTAAATAAATTATTCCTATTTAAAGCTAAATACTTACCTGTAAAATAAACCCTAATATAGCTACAATATAAATAATAATTATATTGCAGCTATTTTAGGATTAATATTTATTTTACAGGCAACTTTGTATTTATTTTAGCCAGGTACAATAGCTATTAAATAGTTAAGAACTATTTAATAGCTACCTAGTTAAAATAATTACAAAATTACCTGTAAAATAAATCCTAACCTAAGTTACAATTAAACCTAACACTACACTATCAATAAATTAATTAAATAAAATACCTACAATTATCTACAATTAAACCTAACACTACACTATCAATAAATTAATTAAATAAAATACCTACAAATAAATACAATTAAATAAACTAACTAAAGTACAAAAAATAAAAAAGAACTAAGTTACAAAAAATAAAATAATAATTTACAAACATTGGAAAAAGATTACAACAATTTTAAGCTAATTACACCTACTCTAAGCCCCCTAATAAAATAACAAAGCCCCTGAAAATAAAAAATGCCCTACCCTATTCTAAATTACAAATAGAAAAGCTCTTTTACCTTACCAGCCCTTAAAAGGGCCTTTTGCGGGGCATGAGCCAAAGAATTCAGCTCTTTTGCCTGTAAAAAAAACATACAATACCCCCAACATTACAAACCATCACCCACATACCCCTAATCTAACCCAAACCCCCCTTAAATAAACCTAACACTACCCCCCTGAAGATCTCCCTACCTTATCTTCACCACGCCGGGTATCACCGATCCGTCCAGAGGAGCCTCCGAAGTCTTCATCCAAGCCCAAGCGGGGGCTGAAGAAGTCCATCATCGGGCTGATGAGGTCCATCATCGGGCTGAAGTCTTGATCCAAGCGGGCGCTGAAGAAGTCCATCATCGGGCTGAAGAGGTCCATCATCGGGCTGAAGTCTTGATCCAAGGGGGCGCTGAAGAGGTCCATCATCGGGCTGAAGTCTTCTATCAAGCGGCATCTTCAATCTTCATCCGTAGTAGGCGTCGGTAGAAGAGGATGGATCCGCGTCGGCTGGAAGAAGATGGCTCCGCTCCGGATGGATGAAGATTGAAGATGCCGCTTGATAGAAAAAGGTATTTTATTTTATTAATTTATTGATAGTGTAGTGTTAGGTTAAATTGTAGATAATTGTAGGTATTTTATTTAATTAATTTATTGATAGTGTAGTGTTAGGTTTAATTGTAACTTAGGTTAGGATTTATTTTACAGGTAATTTTGTAATTATTTTAACTAGGTAGCTATTAAATAGTTCTTAACTATTTAATAGCTATTGTACCTGGTTAAAATAAATACAAAGTTGCCTGTAAAATAAATATTAATCCTAAAATAGCTGCAATATAATTATAATTTATACTGTAGCTATATTAGGGTTATATTAGTATTTAGCTTTAAATAGGAATAATTTATTTAATAAGAGTTAATTTATTCCGTTAGATAAAAATTATATTTAACTTAGGGGGGTGTTAGTGTTAGGGTTAGACTTAGCTTTAGGGGTTAATAAATTTAATAGAGTAGCGGTGAGGTCCGGTCGGCAGATTAGGGGTTAATACTTGAAGTTAGGTGTCGGCGATGTTAGGGAGGGCAGATTAGGGGTTAATACTATTTATTATAGGGTTATTGAGGCGGGAGTGAGGCGGATTAGGGTTTAATAACTTTATTATAATAGCGGCGAGGTCCGGTCGGCAGATTAGGGGTTAATAAGTGTAGGTAGGTGGCGGCGACGTTGGGGACGGCAGATTAGGGGTTAATAAATATAATATAGGGGTCGGCGGTGTTAGGGGCAGCAGATTAGGGGTACATAGGGATAACGTAGGTTGCGGAGGTGTGCGGTTGGCAGATTAGGGGTTAAAAAAATTATTATAGTGGCGGCGATGTGGGGGACCTCGGTTTAGGGGTACATAGGTAGTTTATGGGTGTTAGTGTACTTTAGAGCACAGTAGTTAAGAGCTTTATAAACCGGCGTTAGCCCATAAAGCTCTTAACTCTTGGCTTTTTGCTGCGGCTGGAGTTTTGTCGTTAGATTTCTAACGCTCACTTCAGCCAAGACTCTAAATACCGGCGTTAGAAAGATCCCATTGAAAAGATAGGATACGCAAATGGCGTAGGGGGATCTGCGGTATGGAAAAGTCGCGGCTGGAAAGTGAGCGTTAGACCCTTTCCTGACTGACTCTAAATACCAGCGGTAGCCCAAAACCAGCGTTAGGAGCCCCTAACGCTGGTTTTGACAGCTAACGCCAAACTCTAAATCTAGGCGTTAATTATTATTTATTAACCACTATTATTATATTTTTTTATTATTATCATTATATTATATATATATTTCATTATTAATATTTCTCTATATTTTATTTATATTTCATGTATATTTCATGTATATATTTATGGGAAGATTAAAATCACAGACACACCTAACAAGGGAGGTTTATATTATAAAATAGGTTTAGAGTAAAACATAAACGTTATATACTAAGGATATTCTATACTTTTTTTTACTTTTATCACACTTGTGTAATTATAAAGCCATTATATACAATCCGTATCAGTCATTCAATAGGCCATTTAAACTGGGGAAGTTTTAATAAACAGCATTTGTATATACATGGGGATATGTGTATAAGAATTTTTATGTTCACCTAGCAGTCTCAAATAGCGTTCTAATCTAATTCTAGAAATATATGATATAATAATGGAGAGTGAGGATGATATTTTATGTTTTCAATATAGAAGTGACGTATTATGATAGAAATAACATTAATTATGGATAAGCATATGTGTGCATAAATCTTACATTTTCGTCAAGGTAGATAGATTAAAATTATTTTAGTTTTTTACTATTACATTTCCATCATACTATGGTTTTTATATGTATTTTTTTATACATGTGATGAAATAATAAGAAATGAAATGAAGTATTGACAAGTACATGAAGGGCTCAAAGGGACCTGAAGGGTTAACAAAGACTTGAAAGGTTAATAACCTGGAAACAATTCAAGGGTCATAGGAGGTGGAGATTAAACAGGCTATAAAAACACCAATTTAACAAAATATGGCATCTTGATAAAGGCACCCCAGCCGAAACATGTTGAGAACGCCATATATTTTTTACTCTGACTAACATTGTAAGGAGCACTATCGAAGGACTATCTGGATTCCTAAAGTAGAAGTTGAAAGGTGAGTGCTCACAGAAATAACTTCTTTCGACGAGTCCTGAAACAGAAGCGGATCGAGACGGGACTCAGGATATACCTAGAAGGAGATTGGCTGCCTGCGGTCACGTGATCCATTTGGAAAACAACGCTGAGAAGCTTTAACACAATATATGTGGTAGCTACATAGTAGCAGTTTCTACCACCCAGAAAGAGAACCGAAGTTGGAGGATAATACCTGCTGACGACGGAGCTCCGAACATCACAGTGACTTACACAGCAGTGTTTTGATACAGTCACTTGAGGTATGAGGGAGGCATGTTAAGTCTTAAAACAGTAATTTAAACATCTGGTTGACAATTACATTGTCATTGCTCCTAATTGTGACTAACAGAAGCTGAAGGACGATTATTACATTAACCGTATACAAACCGTTGCAACTGAGACTTTTATATACATATATTTTCCTTTACTTATCTACAAAGTATTGTGTCCCTTCAAGTTCCGACATTCTTATATAATAATATGAAATCAGAAGAGAAATTAAACTCTGAAACAACAGGGGTTTCATTTTTGATCTGGAAGTCGATTTGTTATTAGCCCATATTATCAAGCATTTTAATTGTGGTCATATTTGTAGTATTTACTTTTAATTTTATTATTTTTTAGCCCAGTATGAATGGATACACCGGTGTGTGATTTTATTGTATGAGGATTTAATTGTATATTTATACGAAGAGAATTTTTTGTTTAGAATAAATGTTTACATTATACTGTTTTATTATCTTTTCAGTGTCATTATTATTTTTCTCTATTTTAAATCCTAGTGAATTTTGATAGAAGTAGAGATTTGATATATATTTTATTCTTCGTTATCACATTTATAAACATCTACCAATAGTATTTTAATAACTATATTACTATAATTACATCATGTTTTAGATTTTTCTGAACAATATTTGAAGTATTGATGGTACTAAGTTTTTGTTTAATTAATTGTGGTGAACCTAATCCTCTCTGTGGTGTTTAATTATACTATTCTATACCCATCCCAGCAGTTAATGCGCCTTCCTTTATGCCCTTTTGAAGCTTATATTGTTTACTTATTTCTTGATTGCACACAATTCTTCTAGATTATTTGCTACTGTCTTTTTTTATTATTATTTGCTTCTACCCAATCATATAGTCATAGCTAAAATGTATCTAAAAACCTGCGTGATGCATTATCTGAAAATGGATGTTATCCATTAATGGAAAAATTGATCAGGTTTTTACTTCTGTGTCTTTATTTAAAATGGACCAATATCTATTATCAACAATTTTGTGCCTTATTTCTCTGTGACCCCATTGAAGTGACCTATGAGGAGATTCATTTAAATGACAAAATCAAACTACCAATATGCCACTCTATTGGTAGTAAAACTGAATTTGGCCACCCTTGTTCTAGAGCATCCTCTAGAGTCTAGAGGATGCTCTAGAACAAGGGTGGCCAAATTCAGTTTTAAATGTATTTAAGAATAACTCTGCTTATCTAACAGCCAGGGGGTAACTACAGGGGTCTCCGTTGAGACCAGGCTTACACCACTAGTGGCCCATCTGGCACTGCAATTAGTAGTGGCATTAATGAAGGGGCCAGGTCTCTACCTGTATTATGTCCGGCACCTCTGTGTGCTCCCCAGCAAAACAAGACTCAAAGATTAAGAAAAGTGTAATGATGTGTCTCTATAATATAGAGGCAGGGTTTCCTAAATGGCTACCACAGTGTACAGAAAAACCTGACACCATGGGGGGGTAGTTATCAAAGCGTCTAATATGAAGCATTCGCGACGTCAAGTACGCTCGCCACACTTCGACATACATCGCCGTCGCGGACCGTAATACGTTCGCCTTAGTTATCAAAAAAACCCATTCACAATATGCGCGTCAAGTACGGTGCGAAGAGCCGCGTACTGTTGTTAACTAACAGTCATCGATGTCTCATCGATTCGAGCTTTTCCCAACTTTATTTATATCTCCAGTACATTCAATGAACAGAGCACATAACATACCTTTTGTCAGCAGATGATTGAATATATCTATATATATATATCTATAGATAGATAGATAAATAGATATATACACACTGCAATTTGTTTTGCAAGCAATATTTTAAATATAGCAAGTAGCAGACATAATTCATATCAAAATGTATATTTCTTGTTCTGCAAAATTTCATATATTGGACATATTTATCCTTATAGTTTCAAGTGTAACGTGTATGTATATATACAGAGTATATGTATTTAATAACTATCAATATCTAAACGGGATATGACACAAATATTTACACCAGTGGGAGCTAGATGATCATTGAGACATCTTTTTCTTTTCTCTATATATTAATTCATTGCGCCAAGTAAGGTTCAACACTGTGCACTAAAGAGAGACATACTTGGAGCCTAATTATTTAAAAACATTCATTTTGTATTTTATATTTCAATTCCGGGTCAACATATTTTCTAATTGACATGTTTCTTTTGCAGCATCATATAGGTAGATATAGATGGATATAGATAGATATAGATATAGATATATATCTATATATCATATATTGTTTGCTATCCCCTTCAGATATATAAATATAATTTACACCTGTGACAGCTAGCTTATCAGTGAGCCTATTATTATTTTTTTTAGTCTTTCGATATCAATACATTTTGTCAGGTTATTTCCCACACTGTGCACAAACTATGTAATCAGTAATATTTAGAGAGAGACACACTTGTAGCCTAATTCATTACAGGCATTTTATTTTTATTTAAAATTATATGTCAAGCATTGCATGTCACCTCCCCCCCCCTCGTGTCTACATATTTTCTAATAATTATTTTTCTTTTGCATCACATATATTTATAGATATCTATATATATATATAGATATATAGATATGAGAGATATCTCTCTCTCCCTCTCTCTCTTTTTAGATATATATATATATATATTTGTCTCTCTCTCTCTCTATATATATATATATATATATAATTTGTATGTATATATCTATATCTATATATGTACATACATACATAGCGAGAGATATTATGTAATAGATAAAAATATATATAAATATTACTCATAATACTACTCCAAAGTTACTATTCGAAGCATGAACAATAACATTTGATGTGTATTTTCACTTTACTCAGATAATCTATTTTACTTGAAATACCAATGCATATGTGAAAGTCAATCATATAACGCTTCTAATTTTACAAATATATTGCGGACCTTATACGACAGTGCGGATAAGGTCCGCAAGACCTTGCTGATTATTCTTTCTCTATTCAGCATTGCACCAGCAGCTCTTCTGTGCTCCTGCTGCAACGCTGCACCCTGCAGACTTGAGGATAATTGACTACCAGCAGGGAGTGTCAATCAACCCGATGGTACTGTTTCATTTCTAACGTTTGAGATTACTGTCCGCGCCTCATATGATCAGTTGGACAGGGTTATTGATCATCAGTCTTTATACTGCTGCTCCCTAACTTGGGTTTCTGTTGATTCCTAATTGCCAGAATCACATCTCCTTAATAAATGTGTGTCAATGCATCTATGTGCTTTCATTAATCAGCAGCTATTGATTTATAAATATTGTAGCATATTTATAGTGTTTTTTTTCTTGATTTTTGTCATGTCACTATGAATTAATCATTAAATGAATACAGTGAGACATTAATAACTATAAAAGAAACAATTTTATTATAATTTTTTTTTTCTTCTTTTTTTTTTTAAATCAAAAAAATTTAAAAGATTACATTTCATTTAGGGCCTGCTGCATGTTTCGAACTGCCCTGGCAACTGCTCTTAGAGCCTCAGCCAGTTCGTCGAAAACTGGCTGTAAAAATGGACCAGTTTGGGTCCCCTGATCTCGATCTAGAAAAAGAAGAAAATAATGTATGTTAGATAAATTATTTATCAATATTGAATTTGTCAAACATTATATTCTTTCAACTTACATTCAACCATAGGCACCTCCTCCTCTTCCTCCCTAGGCACCTCTTCCATAAAAAAATCAACCTCTTCCTCCTCTTCCGCCCTAGCCACCTCTACTTCTGGTGAAGCAGCTTGTGGCTCTCCCATTGGCGGTATTTGGTCTTCTGTAATAGATGAAGCATAATAATGAATAAGTATTAGTAAGATCAATGTCATATTCCAAATTTAAAAAATCTTCCATTAAAAACAATTTTCTAAGTCTGCAAAATGCCTTTTTTTGTTTATAAATAAATACATCAAGTGTAAATGAGAAATTAAAAAACAATCCTTTAATCTTTTATAAAGAGATTCTAAATGTTTTCAATCATGATAATTTAATGAATTGTTCTATTATATTTCTAAGAAAAGCATATCTAGATTTTCTCTGTAGTTGAAGATTTGTTAATCATCAGAGATGCCTTGATTACATGACACATCCATATGCAATCTGATTACTTCATCAAATGATATATATATAATGAAGTAAATGGATTACCACTATACTGTCAACTTTAAAAAATATTCAAATCTTTATCTAGATTGTGAAAGTAAATCTTAGTTTTTATTGTCCTTTCAACATGCTGCCTTTAATAACATGTAAAATATCACAAATTGTAAAGTTAAATAATTCAAACACAGTATGATAATTTTCAAATTACCATGAGGAGCTGTTAGAAACCTTGAAGGCAATGGTGGTGAGGAGTGGTTGTTCCGTGGCGTAGCCATAGAGACTGGCCGAATATAACGTGGTACCTGGGCACGCCTGTGATCTGTTAAAATATAAAGTTGCATGTACATATTAGATACAGGTTACATATTATTGTTGAGTTATGTATCTTCAGCATCAGTGCATGAGAGAGAAGAGAGGAGAGAGAAGAGAGGAGAGACAAGAGAGAAGAGAGAGAAGAGAGAGAAGAGAGAGAAGAGAGAGAAGAGAGAGAAGAGAGAGAAGAGAGAGGAGAGAGGAGAGAGAAGAGAGAAGAGAGAAGAGAGAGAAGAGAGAGAAGAGAAAGAAGAGAGAGAAGAGAGAGAAGAGAGAGAAGAGAGAGATATAGCTTTATATAGATATATAGCTCTATATACATACATATCCATATGAATATCTCTCTCTCTCTCTCTCTCTCTCTCTCTCTCTATTTTTATATATATATATATTTTTTATATAGATATATATATATATATATAGATCTAGATATAGATATATAAAAATATATATTAAATATATTATTAAACTTTGTTTCATTGTTAATAAACATGATGGAGCATGAATGTTTTATTTAAAGTCTCTATAGATTCAATTATGTTGATAATCTAATGTTGAACTAAATTGTATTGCATTGATCCTCTACAGCAGTGTTTTTCAACCAGTGTGCCGTGGCACACTAGTGTGCCGTGAGAGATCCTCAGGTGTGCCACGGCAGACTTACAACAGTGTGAACAACAGTGTGACATATTTTTTAAACTTTTCTTTTTTTTTATACTCCCAGTGCAGGGGTAGTTTGTAGGAGGCATGGCATAACAGCACAATACATACAGTATGTGTTTGTGTATATGTGTATATATATATGCTGTATTAGGCTTCATGTGTGATTGTTTTTTAATTTTGGGATGGTGTTGTGCCACAGGATTTTTAAATGTAAAAAAGTTTACCATGGCAAAAAAAAAGTTTAAAAATCACTGCTCTACAGTAATAATTTTTTTGTGTAATGCTAATTTTTGGTATTGAAGTAAATAAAATACAAAGAAATATCAAAAATAAAAGGCCTGCTAAAAAGGCAATAAGATTCTTGAAGAAATCAAATATATTCATGTAACAGTAAAATAAAAAATAAAAAATTAAAGTAATGATCCACTAATGTAATTGTTCATTGAATTGCGTCATTTAAGTATCCATCTATCTATTAACTTCGAAGACAATCACTTACACATTCGGACCTGCGCTCTCAACGCTTCATAGCGCTCTGTCTCCCGCCGCCTAAGGTCCGAAAACCTTCTCAGACAGCTTCGACGTGTCCGGGTAATCCCGGACACCCTCCTCATCCTCCGCATCATCTCATAGATGATGCAGTCTCTATGTTCGTGCTGAATCCCCCTTACCCCGCCTTTGCGACGGGGAAAGTACCTGTTCATCCCATACACAAGTATTAGCAATTCTCCCTGGGTGAATGGGGTAGACATACTTGCACTAAATTAAAAAAAAAAAATCTGAATTTTTTTTAAAGTGCGACGTACAGGGAGTGCAGAATTATTAGGCAAGTTGTATTTTTGAGGATTAATTTTATTATTGAACAACAACCATGTTCTCAATGAACCCAAAAAACTCATTAATATCAAAGCTGAATATTTTTGGAAGTATTTTTTAGTTTGTTTTAGTTTTAGCTATTTTAGGGGGATATCTGTGTGTGCAGGTGACTATTACTGTGCATAATTATTAGGCAACTTAACAAAAAACAAATATATACCCATTTCAATTATTTATTTTTACCAGTGAAACCAATATAACATCTCAACATTCACAAATATACATTTCTGACATTCAAAAACAAAACAAAAACAAATCAGTGACCAATATAGCCACCTTTCTTTGCAAGGACACTCAAAAGCCTGCCATCCATGGATTCTGTAAGTGTTTTGATCTGTTCACCATCAACATTGCGTGCAGAAGCAACCACAGCCTCCCAGACACTGTTCAGAGAGGTGTACTGTTTTCCCTCCTTGTAAATCTCACATTTGATGATGGACCACAGGTTCTCAATGGGGTTCAGATCAGGTGAACAAGGAGGCCATGTCATTAGATTTTCTTCTTTTATACCCTTTCTTGCCAGCCACGCTGTGGAGTACTTGGACGCGTGTGATGGAGCATTGTCCTGCATGAAAATCATGTTTTTCTTGAAGGATGCAGACTTCTTCCTGTACCACTGCTTAAAGAAGGTGTCTTCCAGAAACTGGCAGTAGGACTGGGAGTTGAGCTTGACTCCATCCTCAACCCGAAAAGGCCCCACAAGCTCATCTTTGATGATACCAGCCCAAACCAGTACTCCACCTCCACCTTGCTGGCGTCTGAGTCGGACTGGAGCTCTCTGCCCTTTACCAATCCAGCCACAGGCCCATCCATCTGGCCCATCAAGACTCACTCTCATTTCATCAGTCCATAAAACCTTAGAAAAATCAGTCTTGAGATATTTCTTGGCCCAGTCTTGACGTTTCAGCTTGTGTGTCTTGTTCAGTGGTGGTCGTCTTTCAGCCTTTCTTACCTTGGCCATGTCTCTGAGTATTGCACACCTTGTGCTTTTGGGCACTCCAGTGATGTTACAGCTCTGAAATATGACCAAACTGGTGGCAAGTGGCATCTTGGCAGCTGCACGCTTGACTTTTCTCAGTTCATGGGCAGTTATTTTGCGCCTTGGTTTTTCCACACGCTTCTTGCGACCCTGTTGACTATTTTGAATGAAACGCTTGATTGTTCGATGATCACGCTTCAGAAGCTTTGCAATTTTAAGAGTGCTACATCCCTCTGCAAGATATCTCACTATTTTTTACTTTTCTGAGCCTGTCAAGTCCTTCTTTTGACCCATTTTGCCAAAGGAAAGGAAGTTGCCTAATAATTATGCACACCTGATATAGGGTGTTGATGTCATTAGACCACACCCCTTCTCATTACAGAGATGCACATCACCTAATATGCTTAATTGGTAGTAGGCTTTCGAGCCTATACAGCTTGGAGTAAGACAACATGCATAAAGAGGATGATGTGGTCAAAATACTCATTTGCCTAATAATTCTGCACTCCCTGTATATATAGCAATCATAGAGAAATATCATTGGTTGTTGCAAGTGTACATAAAAATATCAATATTTGGTTGGCGGATTATATGTAGCACGTGTTCCATTTTCACATTTTTCTAACACATGCGCCACTAATTACTTGCATGTCAATAACAAACAATTTAAAATACAAACGATTGTCGAATCATACGTCCTTTAAATTTCAAATATTAAAATGTTCCTTTATTTACTGTCAGGTATAATGCTGTCGCCTTAAAAAATAAAAAGGTGTATAAAAATTTCGTCAACATTCACTCAGGCCTAACTGTTAAGTATGTTTGCAATGAATATATATTTGCAAAAATAGTGAAAAAACATTAATGGCGACATATAAATAAGTGCGAATAATCCGTCATGCTAGTCTATAGGATGTCATACATATATACTAGTATTCATCCCAAACAAACATTTACTATTCTGCCTGAGTGGATGTAGACAGCATTATCACATACAAAAATAAATCTTATTTATTATTGCGACGGCGATATACAAAATAAAGCCAAATTTGATTGGTTATTGGTTGTAAATAAATATGATATTCGGTTGGCTGATTGCATGTCTCACGTGCTCGATATAACTTTCTTTGCATGTCTCACGTGTTCACTATAACTTTAAAGTGTAAGAAAAATTATTTGTTTGTCGGTTTATATGTTTCACGGGTTCATAACTTGCTGTTTAACTCCTTAACATAAACAAATCATGCGACAGTATTAAAGCAACGTAAAACAAATTAATTTACTTAAGGTTTATTGAAATAAATTGTGATTGCCTTGTATTCATGCGGCTACAAAGTAAATGCCAAATTTTCAAGAGATCCCTCATGTCGCACAATAGACCTCAAAATAAAAAATAAGCTGACCCCTTTTATAGACAACTATGACACATTGTAGGCATGTATGACACACTGTAGACACGGATGACACACTGTAGACAAGTATGACGGCTTATCCGTCATGAAATTATTAATACTGCGACATAGATGTAATTTTAAAGATTATCTAAGACATCGAGATCGTTCGATCGTTACATTAAACGGGCGTCATAAATGATGAAATTATATTAATATTAATTGTTTTATAATTACAATAAATAAATAAAAATGACAATTGTTAACTGCTAATTAAGATATTTTTTCAAGTCTATAAAAGGGAATGTAAAATGGAGTCTAATCACCTATGCTTTACAAGAGCTGTAGGTACAAGAGCTACAAGACTGTTGAGATATTTATTTACATTGCTTATTTATTTATTCTCTTGCTGCTATTTTTATCCTTGTCATGTCTGCGCCTGGTAAAACAAAGTCAGGGCGCAGCGTACAATTTAATTATGAGCAAAACAAAGTTTTAGTGACCCTTGTTTTAGAACATTACGATTTTATTATTGGTTCTAAAGCCCAGAGAACATCGCTCTCCAGGAAATCACAAATCTGGAGAGCAATTGCTGACAGTGTGTCCGCCGAAGGGAATCATCCAAAACCGGCGGGCGCATGTAAGAAAAGATTTTCGGACATCAAAAGAAACTTAAAGGCCAAGCTGTCCAGGGAGTTACAGTCTGCACGTCGGACCGGTGGTGGCGAGCCATATTTGGCTGAACTTACTGAATATGAGGTTCAGCTGCGGGAGAAGCTGGGAGCAAACCTAACGCTCGGTCTGGATTTAGTGGAGCATGATACTGATGAGTTGGCAGGTAAGATGATATTACTTGAAATCTTCATGTTGCACATTTTTGTGATTGTTCCATCAAATGTTTATTAAAGGGACATAACACCAACATTTTGGCCTAGATTTAGAGTTCGGCGGTAAAAGGGCTGTTAACGCTCCGCGGGCTTTTTTCTGGCCGCACCATAAATTTAACTCTGGTATCGAGAGTTAAAACAAATGCTGCGTTAGGCTCCAAAAAAGGAGCGTAGGGCATTTTTACCGCAAATGCAACTCTCGATACCAGAGTTGCTTACGGACGCGGCCGGCATCAAAAACGTGCTCGTGCACGATTCCCCCATAGGAAACAATGGGACTGTTTGAGCTGAAAAAAAACCTAACACCTGCAAAAAAGCAGCGTTCAGCTCCTAACGCAGCCCCATTGTTTCCTATGGGGAAACACTTCCTACGTCTGCACCTAACACTCTAACATGTACCCCGAGTCTAAGCACCCCTAACCTTACACTTATTAACCCCTAATCTGCCACTCCCGCTATCGCTGACCCCTGCATATTATTATTAACCCCTAATCTTCCGCTCCGTAAACCGCCGCAACCTACGTTATCCCTATGTACCCCTAATCTGCTGCCCTAACATCGCCGACCCCTATATTACATTTATTAACCCCTAATCTGCCCCCCACAACATCGCCGCCAGCTACTTACAATAATTAACCCCTAATCTTCCGACCGCAAAGCGCCGCCACCTACGTTATCCCTATGTACCCCTAATCTGCTGCCCCTAACACCGCCGACCCCTATATTATATTTATTAACCCCTAATCTGCCCCCCTCAACGTCGCCGACACCTACCTACACTTATTAACCCCTAATCTGCCGAGCGGACCTGAGCGCTACTATAATAAAGTTATTAACCCCAAATCCGCCTCACTAACCCTATCATAAATAGTATTAACCCCTAATCTGCCCTCCCTAACATCGCCGACACCTACCTTCAATTATTAACCCCTAATCTGACGACCGGAGCTCACCGCTATTCTAATAAATGTATTAACCCCTAAAGCTAAGTCTAACCCTAACACTAACACCCCCCTAACTTAAATATAATTTTAATCTAACGAAATAAATTAACTCTTATTAAATAAATTAATCCTATTTAAAGCTAAATACTTACCTGTAAAATAAACCCTAATATAGCTACAATATAAATTATAATTATATTATAGCTATTTTAGGATTAATATTTATTTTACAGGTAACTTTGTATTTATTTTAACTAGGTACAATAGCTATTAAATAGTTAAGAACTATTTAATAGTTACCTAGTTAAAATAATAACAAATTTACCTGTAAAATAAATCCTAACCTAAGATATAATTAAACCTAACACTACCCTATCAATAAAATAATTAAATAAACTACCTACAATTACCTACAATTAACCTAACACTACACTATCAATAAATTAAATAAACACAATTGCTACAAATAAATACAATTAAATAAACTAGCTAAAGTACAAAAAATAAAAAAGAACTAAGTTACAGAAAATAAAAAAATATTTACAAACATAAGAAAAATATTACAACAATTTTAAACTAATTACACCTACTCTAAGCCCCCTAATAAAATAACAAAGCCCCCCAAAATAATAAATTCCCTACCCTATTCTAAATTAAAAAAGTTACAAGCTCTTTTACCTTACCAGCCCTGAACAGGGCCCTTTGCGGGGCATGCCCCAAGAAGTTCAGCTCTTTTGCCTGTAAAAAAAAACATACAATACCCCCCCCCCCAACATTACAACCCACCACCCACATACCCCTAATCTAACCCAAACCCCCCTTAAATAAACCTAACACTAATCCCCTGAAGATCTTCCTACCTTGTCTTCACCATCCAGGTATCACCGATCCGTCCTGGTTCCAAGATCTTCATCCAACCCAAGCGGGGGTTGGCGATCCATAATCCGGTGCTGAAGAGGTCCAGAAGAGGCTCCAAAGTCTTCATCCTATCCGGGAAGAAGAGGCGATCCGGACCGGCAACCATCTTGATCCAAGCGGCATCTTCTATCTTCATCCGATGACGACCGGCTCCATCCTGAAGACCTCCACCGCGGACCCATCTTCTTCCGGCGACGTCCAACTGCAGAATGACGGTTCCTTTAAGGGACGTCATCCAAGATGGCGTCCCTCGAATTCCGATTGGCTGATAGGATTCTATCAGCCAATCGGAATTAAGGTAGGAATATTCTGATTGGCTGATGGAATCAGCCAATCAGAATCAAGTTCAATCCGATTGGCTGATCCAATCAGCCAATCAGATTGAGCTCGCATTCTATTGGCTGTTCCGATCAGCCAATAGAATGCGAGCTCAATCTGATTGGCTGATTGGATCAGCCAATCGGATTGAACTTGATTCTGATTGGCTGATTCCATCAGCCAATCAGAATATTCCTACCTTAATTCCGATTGGCTGATAGAATCCTATCAGCCAATCGGAATTCGAGGGACGCCATCTTGGATGACGTCCCTTAAAGGAACCGTCATTCTGCAGTTGGACGTCGCCGGAAGAAGATGGGTCCGTGGTGGAGGTCTTCAGGATGGAGCCGGTCGTCATCGGATGAAGATAGAAGATGCCGCTTGGATCAAGATGGTTGCCGGTCCGGATCGCCTCTTCTTCCCGGATAGGATGAAGACTTTGGAGCCTCTTCTGGACCTCTTCAGCACCGGATTATGGATCGCCAACCCCCGCTTGGGTTGGATGAAGATCTTGGAACCAGGACGGATCGGTGATACCTGGATGGTGAAGACAAGGTAGGAAGATCTTCAGGGGATTAGTGTTAGGTTTATTTAAGGGGGGTTTGGGTTAGATTAGGGGTATGTGGGTGGTGGGTTGTAATGTTGGGGGGGGGGGTATTGTATGTTTTTTTTTACAGGCAAAAGAGCTGAACTTCTTGGGGCATGCCCCGCAAAGGGCCCTGTTCAGGGCTGGTAAGGTAAAAGAGCTTGTAACTTTTTTAATTTAGAATAGGGTAGGGAATTTATTATTTTGGGGGGCTTTGTTATTTTATTAGGGGGCTTAGAGTAGGTGTAATTAGTTTAAAATTGTTGTAATATTTTTCTTATGTTTGTAAATATTTTTTTATTTTCTGTAACTTAGTTCTTTTTTATTTTTTGTACTTTAGCTAGTTTATTTAATTGTATTTATTTGTAGCAATTGTGTTTATTTAATTTATTGATAGTGTAGTGTTAGGTTAATTGTAGGTAATTGTAGGTAGTTTATTTAATTATTTTATTGATAGGGTAGTGTTAGGTTTAATTATATCTTAGGTTAGGATTTATTTTACAGGTAAATTTGTTATTATTTTAACTAGGTAACTATTAAATAGTTCTTAACTATTTAATAGCTATTGTACCTAGTTAAAATAAATACAAAGTTACCTGTAAAATAAATATTAATCCTAAAATAGCTATAATATAATTATAATTTATATTGTAGCTATATTAGGGTTTATTTTACAGGTAAGTATTTAGCTTTAAATAGGATTAATTTATTTAATAAGAGTTAATTTATTTCGTTAGATTACAATTATATTTAAGTTAGGGGGGTGTTAGTGTTAGGGTTAGACTTAGCTTTAGGGGTTAATACATTTATTAGAATAGCGGTGAGCTCCGGTCGTCAGATTAGGGGTTAATAATTGAAGGTAGGTGTCGGCGATGTTAGGGAGGGCAGATTAGGGGTTAATACTATTTATGATAGGGTTAGTGAGGCGGATTCGGGGTTAATAACTTTATTATAGTAGCGCTCAGGTCCGCTCGGCAGATTAGGGGTTAATAAGTGTAGGTAGGTGTCGGCGACGTTGAGGGGGGCAGATTAGGGGTTAATAAATATAATATAGGGGTCGGCGGTGTTAGGGGCAGCAGATTAGGGGTACATAGGGATAACGTAGGTGGCGGCGCTTTGCGGTCGGAAGATTAGGGGTTAATTATTGTAAGTAGCTGGCGGCGATGTTGTGGGGGGCAGATTAGGGGTTAATAAATGTAATATAGGGGTCGGCGGGGTTAGGGGCAGCAGATTAGGGGTACATAAGTATAACGTAGGTGGCGGTCGGAAGATTAGGGGTTAAAATTTTTAATCGAGTGGCGGCGGTGTGGGGGGAGCTCGGTTTAGGGGTACATAGGTAGTTTATGGGTGTTAGTGTACTTTAGGGTACAGTAGTTAAGAGCTTTATAAACCGGCGTTAGCCAGAAAGCTCTTAACTCCTGCTTTTTTCAGGCGGCTGGAATCTTGTCGTTAGAGCTCTAACGCTCACTGCAGAAACGACTCTAAATACCGGCGTTAGAAAGATCCCATTGAAAAGATAGGATACGCAAATGGCGTAGGGGGATCTGCGGTATGGAAAAGTCGCGGCTGCAAAGTGAGCGTTAGACCCTTTAATCACTGACTCCAAATACCAGCGGGCGGCCAAAACCAGCGTTAGGAGCCTCTAACGCTGGTTTTGACGGCTACCGCCGAACTCTAAATCTAGGCCTTTGTATTTTATGATTTAGAAATAGAATTTAATGTAGAACATCATTTTAAGTTTACTTATTATCTAATTTGTTTGATTCTATTCAGATTATTTGATGAAAAGCATATCTATATATGCTCAATAGCTGCTGATTGGATGATGCACATAAAAGCATCATGTGATTTGAAAAACATTGTGCATTGCTTTCTCTTCAAATAAGGAAATTTTACAAATAGAGAAAAAGAAGATATGAAAGTCAATAGAAATGTGTTTTACATTTATATTCTCAATCGGAATCATGAAAGAAAGATTTTCGGTTTAGTGCCCCTTTTAATATCATTATGTGCAATATTACTCATATTTTATTTCTTGTATTTTGTTGAAGCATCTACCAGTGCAGCAGCTGCTGTGGCTGCTGATGCTGAATCCGAGAGTGAAGATGCTGCAGATGGCGATAATACACTGCTATTGCCCGTCAGTATCCACACTGAATCCAGCCACAGCTTCTCCTCGGCCGCCACGCACCCGGACATTATGTTCAGCACCCCAGATGTAGCAAGCATTGGCCGATCTACAGGTATGTTTAATATTATTAGCTTGCTTTGAATTTAATTGTTTTCACTTGTCTGATTGGTCTAAGTTCTAAATATGTATATTCATTTTTATTTATCTAGTTGATGTCCGAAGGGCTTTAGGACCACCTCCAAGATCTACGATCTCCTCCTCAGGTAAAAGAAAAAATAAAAATAGAATGTTATCTTATTATCTTTCTTTGAAAATCCTGAATGTAAGCTTAAAAGACAGGCCATTTTGGATTTACCACCTGGGTACCGCTTTTTCATTGTTGTCTATATGTAACCATCCAATCAAAAAACGGTCGAAATTTTATTGAAAAATAATGTGCCTGCTTGTATTATTACTTTGTATAGATTTTCAAGGAAATATAAAAAGAAAAATAATAATTATTGATAATAGGATTAACTAATAATCTTGCTTAATATGTAATGATCTATCTGAATCGTGTAAGTTTAGTTCTTTCTAGACTATCACTTTGATGATCATTACATATATTTGAATTTACAACTCTTTAGAAATTAAAATGAATTTAAGGTTTGGATAATCACCTGTGTATTGCATGACCATTCTTTGAGGCCTATTTACAAAACAACAGTGTGGATCAGGTATGACAGACATAGCTGAATGTGTAGAGCAATACGTTCTCAGAAATCAGAGCAGGTGGACAGGGTTATGGAGCAGGGGTCTTTAGACTGTTGCTTCATAAGAGTTGTTTTCAAAGAGTCAGTATACTCCCAATAAACACGGCCCTTAAAGCTACATAAGGAGCTTGATAAATGGACCTCTATCTCTCTCTCTGTCTCTCTCTCTCTCTCTCTCTCTCTCATGTTTTAACCGACAAATGGAGTTGTAGGTACAAATTTTATTGAGAGCATCCAGGCTTTACACAACATGCATTTATAATCATACGTATAAAGAAAGCTGCTCCATACCCTTGACGCTATTCACCACAATTGAGTCTGATCTTGTTTATTGAACAACACAGTGCTGACGGGCCATTGTCCATGACTCTGAAGGGGGCATTCTCTACATTCAGTGAGTTATTGTGGACATGATCTGCACTGTTGGATCATGTCCAACAGAAAAAAGAAAAATTGGCCTAGAATATATTCTCTGTGCAACATCATTGTCAATACTCAAGCTTATAACACCATTAGTGCTGCTTGTAATCATGTCATTGATTAATAAACAGAATAAACCGAGTTTGATATTGTTGAATTTATAACATTGATGTGTTAGAAAAGATGTGGTACGGTCATTAATTCTAAAAAAATTTGAATATGATATATTTTTGATACTAAGCCACTTTAAAAGTATAAATTAATATACACATTCTTATTTAGTTTATACATTTCAGATAACATACAATATACAAATCAGTAATGTTAAAATACTGTGTCTTACCAATTTGATTGTGTTATGATTGATTTAAGATATATGTTTAATATCATATGCATTTAATACTTCCAAATACATTAAGTTAACTAACAATATATATTTTCTTTTTCATTTCTTTAGATGCCGAGCGCGCATTACTGACTTCGGAGGAGATCGACTGTTGTCTTCGTGAGCTGAGAGATTTCACAGAGGAGTCGTCCCTGGGAGAGAACCTATTTCCAGAATCACAGGATCAGGGACTCTCCCAGGGAACATCAGAAATAGGTTCTCTCAGCCGTTCTGCCCCTCCTGACCCCGAACAACCAGCTGCTTTGGACCCTGGTGACCCTCATGCCCCTGTTGGTCATGCCCCATCAGCTCATGGCCATGCTGATCCTGGCCACCGACTGCCTTGCATCACTGATGAGGAGGCAGTCGGGGAAATGTTAGATCTGGCCAGGCAGTACCGGGCAGAACATCGTGAGTTGCGTGGGGCATTACGCTTATCTATTGACCAACAGGGGCAGATATTAGATCGGGTCATCTCAGTAGATAGGGAAAGATTAGATATAGAAAGGGAAAGGTTTAGAGTAGAACCAGCTAGATTAGATTTAGAGAGGGAAAGATTTGAATATGAGCGACGTAGGGACAGTATCAGAATAGAGTTAGAGAGGGAAAAATTAGAATCAAATAGACGTAGGGATAGTTGTAGATTTGAATTAGAGAGGGATAGGTTAAATTATGAAATGCAGAGGGATAGTGATAGGTTAAATTTTGATAGGGAAAGATTAGCTTTTGATAGGGCCAGAGCAGCTGAAGACCAGCTAGAACAGCAGCGTCGGGAGAGGGTGGACGAAGACAACAGGGTTTTAAATCGTCAGATGATTTTAAACTTTGGGAGAAGGGCAACAAGGGAGAGATCACCCCCCCTCTCTCCCTCACCCAAAAGAAAAAAAGATTAGGGTGTTTTAATGTGCTCATTTTATTAGGGTTTTTAATATAATTTTAGGTTTCAATTTTTTAAAAATTTAAAAATATGAATAAAATATTTTTAAGTTTTTAACTAAATGTCTTTGTTTTTATGATTTTTAATTTAAAAATATGTCTATAATATTTTTAAATTATTTCAAAAATGTCGATGTTTTTACTATTTTTAATTTTTTAATATGTAATGAATATTTTAAAATTAAATAAATGTCGATGTTTTTATGATTTTTAATTTAAAAATATGAATAAAATATTTTTAAATTATTAAATCGTTTTCAGTTTTTAAGATTTTTAATTTAATAATATGAATAAAATATTTCTAAATTATTAAATCTTTTTATGTTTTTATTATTTTTAATTTAAAAATATGTCTACAATATTTTTAAATTATTACATGTTTTTCTCTTAGATGGCAGAATTCCGGAGGACGAAGGAATCGTGATTGCAGCCAGGGAGTCCAGATCGAACACTCATCACCCTCAACCTGGCATCACAGATGACCTGGATATTCAGCGAGTGATTGGATTTCCTATCCCGGTAGAGCTCTTCTTCATCCCTGGTAGGCTGCACTAGGATGTGAGTGCAGTCGATGGCACCCAATACCCTTGGCAATCCAGCTCGATGGTAGAACTGGAGCTTGACAGCATGCCACTCCTCCGGTGTGTTTGGGAAGTGGACATGATGGACTAGGCATCGGTGCAAAGCATCCAGGACAACCTTCAGATGACGTGAGAAGGTTGTCTGGCTCATACCAACGCCTAGACCTGTCACAGCCTGGAATGACCCAGTTGCCAAGAAATAGAGGACCGCAAGAAGCTTTACCATCCCAGGGATTGCCCTCGTTCTTCTAGTGAGTGGCTCGAGAGAGTCCGCGATCTCGACATAGAGCCTCTCAATAGAGGCCCTATCCAGTCGAAATCAACGGATCACCTCTCGGTCACTGAGGGCATGGAGCCCAATCCTTGGGTAGAAAACCCTTGGCACTCGCCGGCATCTTCCATGTTGTATTGCAGCCATCAACACCCGTCTTTCCCTGCGTCTCCTTAATAAAAGAACAAAATTGACAACATTGAGGATGTCCATCCTCAAACAAAGAACCAAACAATAATAATGAAAAGCAGTGATTGAACAGCCCCTTTTATAATGCCTAGTTTCACAGATGTGAACGTTTTCAGTAATTTACTAAATTGGTGCAGCAATCATTACCTAAGACATGGCTTGCACATTTCGTTAAGTATCGCGTCATATAACGCTCAATTAAAGTGACTAATTGATCAACTACTAAATACTAGTGACGTATATGTCTTTTTTATCACGTCATTTGACGAGCACAATACGATGTTCATAAACATATCTTTTTTTTTTTTTATATTTAATTTTTTATTAGTTTTTCTTATAAGGTACAACCGAGAACAAGTAAAAAGAAAAAAAAAAGAAAAAAAAAAAAAAGATACATATGATTCGATATATACATTGACATAGAAAGTTTACAAGAAATTACCAACATTTCTTGTATTCGTAGACCTTAACCCTCTATATACTAATGGAGAAGACTCCAACCCTTTTTCTTTTTCTTTTTATTTAAAGCAATAAAGTATCCTGGACCGTAATTATCAAAAAGGATCCTCATTTTTATCTTTAAGAATTCCTATTTTACATGTCCTATTGTCATTAAGTATATTTAAATACCAGTATTCTATTTAAGATTGAGGCCAAATGTAGTACAGGGGCATATTAGATAGCAGCAGTAAAGGCAAGAAGAAGAAAAAAAAAAAAAAAAAGAATAAAAAGGGGGACCTCCTCCTCCAATCCTCCCCCCCTCTCTCCTTATCCCATTCTGTTTTTACCAGATATCCAGCAACACCAGTTCAGTGTTTCTAAATGGAAAGATTAGGTACTCAATTTCTCTAGGAGGGAATATTTTAATAAATTTAGACAATTTTTTAAAGAAATTGCATATTTCTTTCTCTGAGTTCAGGTCTGTGGTCATTTGCTCAATTATTAGTTGTTTTTTTAAGTAGTTCTTAATTTCTGTTATTGTTGGAGAAAATGTACTCTTCCAGTTCTTAAATATTTGATATCTGGCTGCCAGAATAATTAAATTTATTATCTTAGTTTCATTCCGAGGGGTTTTTTGACCTATCAAAAATATTATATCTTTTGGAGTGAATCTATGCACAGATATTTTGAGGATATTAAGCATCCAAAATTCTATTCTATTCCAAAATTGTTTTATTTTGGGGCATTCCCAAATCATATGGAGCAGGTTTGCAGCCGGGAGACTACATTTTGGACATTTATTAAAGTTTTTATTTTTCCATCTAGTTCCTTTGTTTGGTGTGTAATATGTTCGATAGATTAATTTTAAATGGGCTTCTCTCCAGGTCTCAGAAGTTGTGGCTTGAAAGAGCAATTGTATTGATCGTGTTACATGTAGTTTTTGATCTATGTTATCTAATAAAAGATCTGACCATTTAAGAGCTATGTTTTCTAAATTAGATCCTTCAAACTGTGATATTAGATAAGCGTACCAAGTAGAAATAGAGTGATGACCTACCTTGGCCAAAATCGGCCAGTTTTCAATTTTACCCCACGACCATCTTCCTGGAAATGTATTTATAAGATGTTGAGTGTAGTGTCTTGCTTGTAAAAATGCAAAAAAGTCTCTATTACTAAGATCGAATTCTTGTTTTAAATCTTCAAAGGAACGAATGACCCCTGTTGTTGGATTAATAAATTGAGATACATAATAGAGACCTTTCCTTTGCCAGTTTTTTAGTATAGTTGAATGTGTTCCTTCTTGATATTCTGGATTCCCTATAAACGTCTGGAACTTTGGAATATTTACATTTATACCTGCCTGTATCCCCATCTTTTTCCAAGCCTGTAATATTACATAGATTGATTTTAGAGCTTTTACTTGAGTCGGGATTAATTTAAGATCTGTATGAGCTAAGCTACCAGGTGAAAAAGGGTACACCATATTAGCTTCTAGTGTATTATCTGTAAAATAGTCAGATTCTATTATCCAGTCTATTACAATACGGCTTAGAAAAACTAAATTATATATGCGTAGATCAGGAAGGGCTAGACCAAGAGCTTGTTTGGAGAGAGATAACTTGCGTGTTGCTATTCTTGGTTTCTTTGATTGCCATATAAATTGACGAGTTGATGTGTTAAGTTTCCTTAAATCATAGGATTTCAATAAAATTGGGAGGTTTTGCATGATATATAGAATTTTGGGTAAGAGCACCATTTTAAACAGTGCTATTCTGCCAGATATTGATAGGGGTAGATTTTGCCAGTTTTTCATGTGATTAGTGATTTGTGAAAGAATGGGAGGAATATTCAAAGAGTACCAATTTTGTGGGTCGGCCGATATCATAATCCCAAGATATCTAAACGCCTCTGTGACTACCTTAAAGGGAGTTTTTACCATGGAGCTCTTTCCTTTTTTTAGCCACATTAATTCAGATTTTGAATAGTTGACTTTATAGCCAGAGAATTTACCAAATAGATTAATTATATTCATAAGCTTGGGTATGTTTAGATGGGTATTAGCCATGTATATTAATATATCATCGGCATATAGTGCCATTTTCACTTCTTTTTTGTTTATCTTTATGCCGTCAATGTGTTTTCTGATTTTGATAGCGAAAGGTTCAATTGCCAGGTCAAATAGTAGTGGTGAAAGAGGGCACCCCTGCCACGTCCCTCTCTCTATTTTAATCGTTTTCTGTTCTATCCCATTAACTATTAAGCCGGTGTAGGATTGAGCATATAGTCTTTTAATTAAATTTGGAAAGTTGTTATTAAATCCGAATCGGAATAGCGTATCCATAATATGATCATGGTTCACTCTATCGAACGCTTTTTCCGCGTCGATGGCTATTACTACTGCATCAGATTGGTCAATCAATTCTTGTTCAGCTTGATTTTTAAAATAATCAGTTATGAGTAATAATTGTCTTATCTTAGCTGAAGAATTACGGTTGTGGATAAACCCAGCTTGATCTTTGTGAATACTTTCTACTAGTCCCTCTTGTAATCTTTTGGCTAAGATGGCCATGAATATTTTGTAGTCCGAATTTAAGAGGGCAACCGGCCTATATGACTCTTTTTTGCTAGGATCTTTCCCTGGTTTGAGTATAAGAATGGTTTGAGATGCCGCAAAATTACAAGAGATTGCCAGATTATCTATATAATATGAATTTAAAAGTTTTGTCAGATGTGGGACAAGAGTAGGGGCTAGCTTTTTATATAGCTCATTTGGGAGTGAATCTGGGCCTGGAGCTTTCGTAAGTTTAAGTGATTGAATTGCTTGATTAACTTCACTCTCTAAGATTTCAGAGTTTAATTTAAGGTTAAATTCATTACTATTGTGAGGTGTTAAAATATCCTCCCAGAACTTCTCATGTGAATTATCAGTCGAGAGGGGCAAAGAATAAATTGTTTTATAGTAATGATAGAAGGAATTAGAGATTTCTTCATGTGATGTAAGTGTTTTGCCATCTTCTTGTATAGCGTTAATTATTGAGGTCTGTTTACAGTTTTTTACGAGTTTAGAGAGTAATGTACCTGATTTGTTGCCGTATTTAAATAGATTTGCCTGGTATTTTAAGTCAGCATGGGAGGTACTGGAAATCAAAAATGTATCTCGTTCATTTTTTGCCTTTAAGTACCTTCACCAGTTGTCATTTGAAGAGATATTTAAGTATCTATTGTAGGCATTAGTTACGGCCGCTATTACTTCTCTTTCTCTTTGTCTCAGACCTTTTTTAAATTTAGCCACATATGCGATTATATCCCCCCTTATCACCGCCTTTGCAGTTTCCCATATTATCGCAAAATTTGACACTGAGCCAATATTAAATTGGAAGTACTCCTCAACTTTAGTTTTTAGCCAATTGTTAAATTTGGGATTTGAATTCAGATAATTTGGGTAAAAAAAGCGAGTTGATTTTGTATGAATGTTTTTACTTGGGATGTCTAGCATTATAGGGGCATGATCTGAAATACATATTTCAGAAATTGAAGCTTTTGCTCCGATTTTATATAAGCTCTCGCTAGTCAGTATATGATCAATCCGAGAGAGTGATTTGAATGCTCTAGAGTAACATGTATATTTTTTATCATCCGGATTTTGCATTCTCCAGATATCTCTAACTGCTAGATTATGAAAGATGGAATTAAATAATTTTTCTTCAAGGTTATCTTTTTTTGTTTTTTTAAGGGGATGACTTTGTCTTAATCTATCAATGGGGAATCGTGGAGCCATGTTGAAGTCTCCTGCTAGGATTAAATGACCTTCTGCTACCTGTAGGAGTTGAGCCTGGAGAGAATTCCAAAAATCTTGGTCAATTATATTGGGCGCATAGAGATTACATATAGTGTAAATTAAGTTTGTTATTTTTATTTTTAGAATTATAAATCTACTTTCCGGGTCAAGTATAGTTAATAATTTATCGTAGGTTAATTTTTTCCCTAGTAATATCGCTACACCTTTTTTCCTATTGGGGGTTGGCGAAGAAATGACTTCTGTTACCCATGAGGATTTTAATTTAGTCGACTCTTCTGCGTTTAAATGTGTTTCTTGTATCAACGCTACGGTTGTATTTAGTTTACGAAGATGGTTTATAATAGTTTTCAGTTTTATTGGGGAAGAAATTCCCCCAACATTCCACGAGGTAAATCTAGTATTTGTATTCATAATTTCTTATCTTGTGAGTGATACAGGCCAGGGAGAGATGTAGGGGCATGGGGGAGAGGGAGAGAAGGAAAGAGAGAGAGAGAAAAAAAAAAAAAAAAGAAAAGGGAAAAAACCAAACACAAAAGAGCAGAAATAGCAAGGGAGTATTAAAATATCTATTTATCTGAGTCATTTTAACCGCAAAAAGAGATAAGTTTCAAATATGTAGTGTATTCTTTTATTTTAGAGATTTTTGGACCTATGTTCAGTGAATTTTTCTTCAGCTTCTTTTGCTGAGTCAAAGAAAAAAGTTTGTCCTTCTAGAATAAGTTTAAGCCTAGCTGGGTATATTACTGTGGCTTTCCATCCCGCATTTATCATCTTGACACAGATTGGGGATAACTCTCTCCTCTTCATAGAGGTTTCATATGAAAAATCTTGGAACAATAAAATTTTAGAATTGTTATAATATACCGGCTGTTTTTTGCGAAAATGCTGTAGAAAAGATATTTTATCTTGATAATTCAAGAATCTCGCTATTATCGGTCTTGGTTTAATAAGTTCATTTGAGATATCACGTGGTTTCCCCAATCTGAGAACTCTTTCAATAATATAGGGTTGCTGAGGTGGTGGTATATTTAGTAGTTGTGGTAATATTTGGGTCATGATTTTATTTGCCTAGTTTCTGGGAAACCTATAACCCTAAGGTTGTTTCTTCTGGACCTATTTTCCAACTCCTCTATTTTAGTCTGTAGTTTTTCTATTTCACTCTGGTTAGCTTCTGTTTTAGGAATATATAAATTTGTAACATCTTCAATATCTGAGATTCGTTGTTCAACCTCCTGCATTCTCCTAGCAAATTGTTTTACCTCTGTTGATAGAGTTAAAATATCTTGTTTAATCTCAGTTTTCAATACGTCAAACTTGGGATTTATAGCTTCCATTATGCTAGCAACTAGGGCTTGTGTATCTAATGAAGTATGACATAGTATTTTGAGTTTTTGCGGTACTTTCTATTTGTGATTCAGCTGGGCTATCTGTAAGAGATTTATTTTTTCGTTCCCTCTGTTTAGCTGCCATACCTGGATTGTGTTTAATTGTGAGGGATGGTGAAGTAATAAATTTATCCATACAAAATAGTGATACGAGAAATCGGGGAGAAAAAGGAATGAAGTGAGGATGGAGGTGAAAGTAGTGATTATCTGTGTGTGGGAAAAGTGGGGGAGAGGAAGAAAAAAAAAAAAGGGGGGGAGGGTAGAAAGTGAATTTAATTAATCTTAGTGATGAATTTTATTTCTGTGTTACTGTGAAAATATAAACCCAGAGTGTGGCAGAACTTAAACAGGGATTTTATCAGCAAATTCTACAATAATATGCTCTGATAGTGTTCAGAACAATAATATATGTCTTACATTCATTTGTTTCTAAGGGCTAGACCAATAGGTGTGTGCTTATTTGTTTTGAATCACGGGTATCTAGTTTCACAGAGTAAAGTTAAAAGTTATTTAAGTACACCAGTTGTAGTTCTGTTACCTGTTAGTAAATCCCTCTTTTTAAACTAATGTTGTGTTAGTTCAATTCTGATCCTTTACTTCAATTATTTACTTGTTTATCCTTATAGTAAGTTCAGAATATGTTGTTATAGAATATCAGATTTTTTTTATTTTTTTTTTAAATATCTGGGTATCCCTCTCTGTAGTTCTTGCGTGTATGCGGGAGGATTTCTATAAGAATTTAGAGGGGAAGAAAAGCAGACAAAATACAGAGAGAAGAAATAACTTCTTGCGTAGGATTATGCTGTTCTACAGTTCATAAGTTCTTTTTAAGTTAAACTATATTGAACAGCCTTGGATAGTGTTACCTAACCAGTTTATTATTTTCACTTTTCCAAAATGGTAATTTTTAACAGGATTAGAGTGAATTTTCTCTGCTAAACAAGCAGCTTAATCTCTGGGGTAGACTATACTCTAATTATCTCTGAATTATGTATTTTGATATTAAGTAATTCTTTAACTTATCTTTATGTTAACAAGTGAGAGAATATTTTTCACATGTAGTTTGCTACCCAGTTTAAATAAGCCAATCTTAAACACACATCAAAATAAATTTTTACAATTATCTTTTTGTTCCACCGAGTATTGACTAGTTCAAAGAAACAAAAGGCAGCTTTCTTTTTAACAATCACTTGAACTATATATCTGAACTGGGAGTTTTCTATTAACCAGCAAATCCTTGGTAGATGTTTTAATAATTCCAGATTATTCAGCTAGACGTTCTTGCAATCTGGTATCAAAGTGTCTTTTAGGCTTTTTAATGTTGTTACTTATGCATGCACTGTTGCCATTTGTTTCCTTTCCTATTTCTCTCCACTGTCTCCTCTGCCTCTCTCCTTTCCTCTCTATACCGTTTTTTGGAGCTGCAGCATCGGTACCAAGGCAAAGTGGGGAGATATTAGGTTTGTCTCAGTATAGTATTCAGCTTTCTTTTATGCTCACTCACGACAAGAGTAGGGTATGTCTATTAAAGCTTTTCTTTTGATTTATAAGGTAGCTGAGCTTGTCAGGGATCTTGTAAAACTTGTGTTTTCCACCAATATATTTTTATTGAAGCTTTGCCAATTTACGAGGAATGTTCAAAAAACCAGCATATTAAATCTTTAGCACTCACCTCCTCTTACACTGCTTATCTGCAATCTTTTGGTAGTCAAGCAGTGTCGCTCCTAAGTCACCAGTAGTAAGTAGCAGGAATAGATTTCCTGATGCTTTATATTTTTCTTGCTCGTAGCTTCAGCGCTACTGGGCTCACCTCCTCCCACGCAGCACCGGTGGGGGAGGAGGGAGGGGGGACCGGCCGGCAATTCCAACACGGCGCACTCGTCCTCCGAGGGCAGTCTCTCAGATCTCCAGCGGCCCCAACTGATCTCACTCTCCTCCCACACAGCACCGGTGGGGGAGGAGGAAGGGGGGCCCGGCCGGGCGGTTTCAGTGCAGCATGCTCGTCCTCAGAGGGTAGTCTCGCAGATCTCCAGCAGTCCCAGCCGGTCTCGCTCTCCCCCCACGCAGCACCGGTGGGGGAGGAGAGGAGGCAACGTCAGCAAGCCAGAGTGTCCCAGGTAAACTCAGAGGAAGCAGCGGGTATCTCCTGCAGGTAAATGTGTGCTCCCTAGAGTGATTAGGATCTTTAGATAAAGCGGTAGTATAGAGGGGTGGTGAAGTTGTTTTTATGCGGTAATGCTTGAGTTGCTGTATAGTAATATAACTTCAGGTGTAAATATCGTCCTCAAAAAAAGAAAAAAGATGGCTGGTCGGTAATAAATTTATGTGGATTGTTTATTCCTTTAAGTCCAAAGTTAATTGGGTTGGAAATCTATTTGGATGGTTTTAGTTTATTTAGAGTAGTGGGATGGTAATCCACTACATCAGGTTCCAGGAGTGTGTTGACATAAACTGTCCAGCAGGCATTCATCAAACTTGGATGGGGCGCGTAGTTTCACCGCCAAAAGACTTTAGGACTGGAGTACAGAGCTCAGCAGCTCAGCAGCTCACATCTTGCTCCTCCTCCACCGGAACCACCTGCTCCCTGGACTCATAAACATATCTTATTGAGCCATTTAGGTGTGTATCACCTGTAAGAAAGGTAGGTGTCTGTTTAATTATCAAAATTATTTATTCAAAACACATGAGTATGTTGCTCTAGTTTCAATGTTATTTCATATTTTTCTGTTTGGATGGCAGCATTATGAAGGTGAAAAAGGTCAGTGATTACTGTGTTTTACTATTAAATATTAGAGAATTAAGAATTTTCAATCCTAAGTAACAAAAAGAATGCTGTGTTGAACATTATGTGAAATATTTTGTTATTCTTGATGTGATTCATAATAACATTTACAAATCAAATGTATTTGGAAAGTGCAGTTAAACATTGACATAAAGCTGACATTTATAATTATTGTAGCTACAAAAAGGGATACTAGCAAATGACTGAAATCATTTCAATGTATTTTTAAAGTACAGTTACACAGTGACATAAAGCCATGAAATTTATAAAGGCATTTTATCTCCAAAAAGGGATACTAGCAACTGACTTAAAAACATGACTATCAAACATTATCCTAGTGATTTACCTTAGCCTCAACGATGCTGCCATCCAAATCAAATCAGAATTCATATAATGCCGATGTAAATTTGCATGTGTTTTGTATAATTGATTGATAGCCTAATTTGTATTGTGTGTAATTAAATAATAGCCTATTTTGTATTGTGTATAATTTATTGATAGCATTATTGGTGTGCATTGTTTTGAATATTTTGCTATCCTTTGTGTGCATGTGTTTTTCATTTTCAAAAATAACAATTGCTGTGCAGTGTTTTCATTCTTTTCCTATCCTTTGTGTTCATGTGTTTTTCAGTTCCCTAAACTGTAACAATTGCTGTGCATTGCTTTCATTCTTTTCCTATCCTTTGTGTTCATGTGTTTTTCAGTTCCCTAAACTGTAACAATAGCTGTGCATTGTTTTCATTCTTTTCCTATCCTTTGTGTGCATGTGTTTTTCATTTTCAACATAATATTTGCTGTGCAAAGGATATGAAAAGAATGAAAACACTGCACAGCAATTGTTCCATTTTGAAAATGAAAAACACATGCACACAAAGGATAGGAAAAGAATGAAAACAATGCACAGGAAATGTTATAAATTTTAAAATGAACAAAAATTAAACAATTTGGTTTCATTCTTTTCCTATCCTATGTGTGCATGTGTTTTTCATTTTCAAAATTATAACATTTGCTGTGCATTGTTTTTGATTCTTTTCCTATCCTTTGTGTGCATGTGTTTTTCAGTTCCATAAACTGTAACAAGTGGAAAAAAAAAAATTATTTGCCATAGTTTTATTAGGTGACATGATCGACTCAAGCCCATTGACTACTATAGGATCCGCGACCTCTGAGGCGGCGGATTGAAAATGAGGTACGCTGCGTCGGATAAGACGCGAGCGTAAGTGGTCATTTTTTGATAACTATCAGAAAGCTTCTAATTGTGTCGAAGAGCAGGGCGAAAGCATTGGAATCCGCAAGTTTTCCAGAGGTTTTCTACTCGAATCGATCTGTGTCGAATTTGAGAGCGCCGAATCGTATGTTACGTCACCAAAAATCAACTTCGTCCGATTTAGACACTTTGATAACTGAGGCGAAGCCAGTTCGCGACGTGTACGACGCGGATTTCAGGCGGATTTCAAGTAGACATTTTGATAACTACCCCCCATTATATGTACTGAAAGACTACACAATTACATATCCTCTGGGACAGACTCACAATCACAGAGCATCAGCGCCTCTTGCTATTATGTGGCTTCCCACTTATCTTCTGCATATTGTAAACAACCAGGCAGGGTGAAGTTAAAACGGAGAACACCCTCCATAGCCTTTGCCCTGGGGTCCAATGAGGTCTAGTTACGCCTCTGCCAAAATCAGGGATTATTTTAATTGATTATGGCCATAATATGACCCTTTCCCTCAAGGACAAATGCTGTCCAACCCTGCTCAGCGGCCTATCAGAAGCAGCTGTTTGAATATTCAGGGAAGGTGGGGCATTTGTGCCTGAACTGCAGAATAAATTGTATAAACACTATATTATTATTTTATTGCTCAAAATACTTTTTCATGTTACAAACCAGTGTTTTTAATGCCTTGAGTTAAACATTAAAAGCTTCACAATGTAGCTATAGAGCTAGAATTATATATATATATACTGTATATTTACACACACACAAAACACAGAAAGCCTGACACTCTCTTGCAAGCACACAGCAATATTTAAAAGCAGAAATGGGAGAGTTACGGCTAGATTACGAGTTTTGCAGTAAGAGGTGCTCGGTGCTAACTTGCAAGTTATTGTCACCGCTCACCTCCCTCTAGCGCTGCTATTACAGGTTTACAAAAACCCGGTGTTAGCAGGCAATATTGCAGCATAAAGCAAAATTGTGCTCCATACCACACTCCAATACCAGCGCTGCTTTGAGCTGGTTTTACGTGCTCGGGCACGATTTCCCCATAGACATCAATGGGGAGAGCCAGCTGAAAAAAAAGCCTAACACCTGCAGTAAAGGAGCGTAAAGCTCCGTAATGCAGCCCCATTGATTCCTATGGGGAAACAAAAGTTATGTTTACACCTAACACCCTTACATAAACCCTGAGTCTAAACAGCCCTAATCTGCTGCCCCCGACATCGACGACACCTACATTAAACTTATTAACCCCTAATCTGCCGCCCCTAATGTCGCCGCCACCTATCTACACTTATTAACCCCTAAACTGTCGCCCCTGATGTCGCCGCCACCTACCTACACTTATTAATTTACTAATCTGACGCCCCCAACACCGCCGACACCTACATTACAGTTATTAACCCCTAATATGCCGCCCCAATGTCGCTGCCACCTACATTACACTTATTAGCCCCTAATCTGCCGCCCCAATGTCGTCGCTACCTACCTACACTTATTAACCCCTAATCTGCCGCCCCTGACATTGCTGCCACCTACCTACACTTATTAACCCCTAATTTGCCGCCCCCACTATACTAAAGTTGTTAACCCCTAAACCTAACCCTAACACCCCCTAACTTTAATGTAATTAAAATAATTCTAAATAAAACTTACTATCATTAACTAAATAATTCCTATTTAAAACTAAATACTTACCTGTAAAATAAACCCTAAGCTAGCTACAATATAACTAATAGTTACTTTGTAGCTATCTTAGGTTTTATTTTTATTTCACAGGTAAGTTTGTATTTATTTTAACTAGGTAGACTAGTTACTAAATAGTTATTAAATATTTACTAACTACGTAGCTAAAATAAATACAAATTTACCTGTAAAATAAAACCTAACCAGAGTTACACTAACACCTAACTTTACACTACAATTAAATAAATTACATTAATTAAATACAATTAACTAAATTACAAAAAACCCCACTAAATTACACAAAATAAAAAACAAATTATCAAACATTTAAACTAATTACAGCTAATCTAATAGCCTTATCAAAATAAAAAAGCCCAACAAAATAAAAAAAAACTTAGCCTACACTAAACTGCCAATAGCCCTTAAAAGGGCCTTTTGCGGGGCATTGCCCCAAAGAAATCAGCTCTTTTACCTGTAAAAAAATATAAACACCCCCCAACAGTAAAACCCACCACCCACGCAACCAAACGCCCCAAATAAAATCCTATCTAAAAAACCTAAGCTCCCCATTGCCCTGAAAAGGGCATTTGTATGGGCATTGCCCTTAAAAGGGCATTTAGCTCTTTTTCTGTGCCCAAAGTCCCTAATCTAAAAATAAAACCCACCCAATAAACCCTTAAAAAACCTAACACTAACCCCGAAGATCCACTTACAGTTTTTGAAAACCGGACATCCATCCTCAACAAAGCCGGGAGAAGTCTTCATCCAAGCGGCAAGAAGTCCTCAACGAAGCCGGGAGAAGTCTTCATCCAAGCGGCAAGGAGTCGTCCTCCAGATGGGCAGAAGTCTTCATCCAGACGGCATCTTCTATCTTCATCCTTCGGACACGTAGCGGCTCCATCTTCAAGACATCCGGCGCGGAGCATCCTCTTCTTTCGATGGATCCTCAAGAATGAATTCTCCTTTAAATGATGTCATCCAAGATGGCATCCCTTGAATTCCAATTGACTGATAGAATTTTATTAGCCAATCGGAATTAAAGGTGAAAAAAATCCTATTGGCTGATGCAATCAGCCAATGGGCTTGAGCTTCAATCCTATTGGCTGATCCAATCAGCCAATAGGATTGAGCTTGCATTCTATTGGCTGTTCCAATCAGCCAATAGAATGTGAGCTCAATCCTATTGGCTGATTTAATTTTGAAGAATCAAATCAGCCAATAGGAATTCAAGGGACGTCATTTTTAATCGCGTACCTTGAATTCGCTATCCAGTGTACAGCTGCAATCATACAAAGAGGATCCTCCACGCTCCATGGCTCCGCTGTTGCCGGTCTTCAGCTCCACGGTCATCTGTCTTCAGCTCCGCCCTCCGCTCCGTTCACTGCATGGGACAGGACCTTCTCCGCCAGACTTCAGGAACCGTGAGTACCAACCTGGAGGTTAGACTTAGGGTTTTTTTTTTATTTATTTTTTTTTAGATTAGGGTGGGCATTTTGTAAAAGAGCTAAATGCCCTTTTAAGGGCAATGCCCAACAAATGCCCTTTTTTAGTGTTAGGTTTTTTATTTTGGGGGGTTTGGTGGGTGGGGGGTTTTACTGTTAGGGGGGACTTTGTGTATTTTGAATGTAAAAGAGCTGTTTATCTTGGGGCAGTGCCCTGCAAAAAGCCCTTTTAAGGGCTACTGGTAGTTTATTTTTAGAGTAGGGGGTGTTTTTATTTTGAGGGTGGCTTTTTTATTTTCATAGGAATTAGGTATAATTTTTTTAAATTTGATAATTTTGTTTTTTATTTCTGTAATGTTATTTTTTTTTATTTTGTAGCTTAAAGGGACAGTCGACACCAGAATTATAATTTTGACTAAGCTGTCCCTTTAATGTATACTTAGTTTATTTTTTATTTTTAAAGTAGTGTTAGGTTTTTTTATTTTAATAGTTAGTAACTTTAGTATTTTGTAATTTAGGTCATTTGGGTTCATTTAGGGGGTGTTAGGTTAGGGGGTGTTAGGTTAGGGGGCTTAGTAATTTAAATATTTATTTGCGTTGTGGGCTTTGGTGGTTTAGAGGTTAATACTTTGATAGGTTTATTGCGTTGTGGGCTTTGGCAGTTTAGGGGTTAATACTTTAATAAGTTTATTGCATTGTGGGCTTTGGTGGCTTAGGGGTTAATACTTTAATAAGAAGTTTGCGTTGTGTGTTAATGGCGGATTAGGGGTTAATAGTTTTATTAGGTAGTTTGCGATGTTGGGGTTGGCGGATTTAGGGGTTAATACTTTATTATTACTTGCGGTGTGGGTTTGATGGTGGATATAGGGGTTAATAGTTTAATTAGGCGTATTGCGTTGTGGGGGGTTATCAGTTTAGGGGTTAATACTTTTAATAGTTCGGATGTGAGTTTGATAGCGGATATAGGGGTTTTACGTGTCGGGCTTATTTTTGGGAGGCGGGTTAGACTTTTAAGGGAGATTTGTTTTTTTTTTTTACTTTTCTTAGGCGCCGGCAGTTTCTAAAGTGCCGTAAGTCACTAGCGACTCCAGAAATTTGTATTTACGCTTATTTCTCGACATCCAACTTACGGCACTTTATGAACTACCGGCGGGGTTTATTGGATACCCCAATGTGCGAGGTGAAATTACGGGCCAAAGCCTGCGCCGTATATGTTATCTCGCCCCTATTGCTTTTGAGTAAAACGTGTGCTTTGTCCCACTCTCCCTACTGTTTATTTGATATAATTACAATATTTAAATATTATTACATTATGAAAAAAAAGTAAAACTATAAAAAATAGTATTGCCTGCAGTTAAATTATATATCTTGGGTGTGCTAGATAGAGGCGCTGGTTCTTTGTTATTAGTGTGCTTATTTTTTTCTCTCTTTTCTCCTTAGTTCTCCTCAATTTCTAAGTACAAGGAACAGTAAGTAAATATTCCAAACAACCGGCTCTCTCCTGTTGCAAATAAACGATTCCACAGATTTTTCAATAAAAACTGTATTTTATTTTAGCCCAACGCGTTTCCACGGACCCAGCTGTCTTTATCAAGAGCAATAAAAGTGCATAAAGTGCTTTACATACCAGAAAGCATGCTTTCTGGTATTTAAAGCACTTTATGCACTTTTATTTATTTGCAACAGGAGAGAGCCGGTTGTTTGGAATATTTACTTACTGTTCCTTGTACCTAGAAATTGAGGAGAACTAAGGAGAAAAGAGAGAAAAAAGAAGCAGACAGCGAATAACAAAGAACCAGCGCCTCTATCTAGCATACCCTATCTATCTACACAGTGTTCAGGAGAGACTGTGAGACGGCTGCGGTTCAGATTTTAAAGGAAAGTATTCACCCATATTGTACACCATTTGTATGTGTTTGCCTTAAATGATATATTTTGTAATGTAAAATATCATGGGTATACACTCTGGTATAATAGAAATAAAACTTAGAGAAAGTCTATATTAAGTTTGGGCTTTACTTTAAAGGGACAGTCAAAATTAGTCAAAATTAAACTCCCATGATTCAGATAGGCCATGTAATTTTGAACAACTGTCTAATTTACTTTTATCATCAAATATGCTTTGTTCTCTTGGTATTCTTAGTTGAAAGCTAAACCTAGGTAGGCTCATATGCAAATGTCTAAGCCCTTGAAGGCTGCCTATTATATCAATGGATTTGACAGTTTTTCACAGCTAGAGGGCATTAGTTCATGTGTGCCACATAGATTACATTGTGCTTATGCCAATGGAATTACTTATGAGAGGGTGCTGATTGGCTTAAATGCAAGTCTCTCAAATTAACTGAAATAAGGGTCAGTCTACAGAGGCTTAGATACAAGGTAATCACAGAGGTAAAAAGTGTTGGTTATGCAAAACTGGGGAATTGGTAATAAAAGGATTACTTATCTTTTTAAACAATAACAATTCTGGAGTAGACTGTCCCTTTTAAGTAGTCATCAATGTCAGCTATGCATTTTGTTAATAGAACAAAGTCAGATAGATATAGACATTAGGCAGTATTAAAGTTTATTTGAATATCTAAATTGTTTATTCAGTTATATCTCAGAAACTCTGTTATATGGAGAGTAAAATTAGTCAATTTTAATTAGATGTTTCTATTGTAGCAATGAAACAGTGAATGCTTTTGTTTTACAAGTCATTATTTTCAAGTACCATAAATGATAAAAAATCATTTAAAATCAAATGCAGCAAAACACAAATAGTCTTCTGTAATACCTAAATCATATAGAAGCCCTATTGAAACAGCAGGAATTTGCAGAAAATACGTATAGTGATAACATATAATCCTACTCAAATACATAACATTACTGAATGTTGTCTGAAAAATACATTGTTGAGGATTTGTTGTAGGATGTTGCAATCATACGGCTAGATTTAGAGTTTTGTCGGTAAAGACCCGCGTAGCTAAGGCTGCTTTTTTTCCCAACGCACCTTTCCAACAACGCTGATATTTAGAGTTGTCTGAGGGGCTGCGTTAGGCTCAAAAAAGGGTGCGTTGAGCCTAACTTAGCTCCACTTCAACTCTCAATACCAGCGTTGCCTACGGTAGCGGTAAGCTGGGAAAACGTGCTCGTGTGTGATATCCCCATAGGAAACAATGGGGCTGAGCTGGCTGAAAAAAACCTAACACCTGCAAAAAAGCAGTGTTCAGCTCCTAACGCAGCCCCATTGTTTCCTATGGGAAAACACTTTCTAAGTCTGCACCTAACACCCTAACATGAACCCCGAGTCTAAACACCCCTAACCTTACACTTATTAACCCCTAATCTGCCACCTCCGCTATCACTGACCCCTGCATATTATTATTAACCCCTAATCTGCCGCTCCGGACACAGCCGCAACCTACATTATCCCTATGAACCCCTAATCTGCTGCCCCTAACACCGCCAATCCCTATATTATATTTATTAACCCCTAATCTGCCCCCCCCAACGTCGCCGCTACCTTACCTACACTTATTAACCCCTAATCTGCCGACAGGACCTCGCCGCCACTATAATAAATGTATTAACCCCTAAACCGCTGCACTCCCGCCTCGCAAACAGTATAATAAATTGTATTAACCCCTAACCTGCCCTCCCTAACATCGCCGCCACCTACCTACAATTATTAACCCCTAATCTCCCACCCGCACCGTTGCCGCTACTATAATAACATTATTAACCCCTAAACATAACTCTAACCCTAACACCCCCCTAACATAAATATAATTTATATTAAACGAAATAATATTCCTAAAATTAAATAACCGCTAGATTTAGAGTTCTGCGGTAGCCGTCAAAAGCAGCTTTAAGGGGTCCTAACGCTGCTTTTGGCCGCCCGCTGGTATTTAGAGTCAAGCAGGAAAGGGTCTAACACTCACTTTCAAGCCGCGACTTTTCCATACCGCAGATCCTCTTACGCCAATTGCGTATCCTATCTTTTCAATGGGATCTTCCTAACGCCGGTATTTAGAGTCTTGGCTGAAGTGAGCAGTAGACCCTCTACCGACAAGACTCCAGCCACAAAAAAAAGTCAGTAGTTAAGAGCTTTCTAGGCTAACGCCGGTTTATAAAGCTCTTAACTACTGTGCTCTAAAGTACACTAACACCCATAAACTACCTATGTACCCCTAAACTGAGGCCCTCCCCACACATTGCCGCCACTATAATAAATATTTTTAACCCCTAATCTGCCGACGGCACACCGCCGCCACCTCCCTATGAACCCCTAATCTGCTGCCCCTAACATTGCCGACACCTACATACTATTTATTAACCCCCTAATCTGCCCCCCCCCCCAACATCGCCACTACCTACCTACACTTATTAACCCCTAATCTGCCGACCGGACCTCGCCGCTACTCTAATAAATGTATTAACCCCTAAAGCTAAGTCTAACCCTAACCCTAACACCCCCCTAAATTAAATATAATTTTAATCTAACAAAATAAATTAAATATTATTAACTAAAGTATTCCTATTTAAAGCTAAATACTTACCTGTAAAATAAACCCTAATATAGCTACAATATAACGAATAATTATATTGTATCTATTGTAGGATTTATATTTATTTTACAGGCAACTTTGTATTTATTTTAACTAGGTACAATAGCTATTAAATAGTTATTAACTATTTAATAGCTACCTAGTTAAAATAATTACAAAATTACCTGTAAAATAAATCCTAACCTAAGTTACAATTAAACCTAACACTACACTAGCAATAAATTAATTAAATAAATTACCTACAATTACCTACAATTAAATAAACTAAACTACAAAAAAAAAACACTAAATTACAAAAAATAAAAAAGATTACAAGAATTTTAAGCTAATTACACCTACGTTAAGCCCCCTAATAAAATAACAAAGCCCCCCAAAATAATAAAGGTCCCTACCCTATTCTTTTGCCTGTAAAAAAAAACACAATACCACCCCCCAACATTAAAACCCACCACCCACATACCCCTACTCTAACCCAAACCCCCCTTAAATAAACCTAACACTACCCCCCTGAAGATCTCCCTACCTTGATTCGTCTTCACCCAACCGGGCCGAAGTCTTCATCCGATGGGGCAGAAGAGGACATCCAGACCGGCAGAAGTCTTCATCCTATCCGGGCAGAAGAGGACATCCGGACCGGCCGATATCTTCATCCAAGCGGCATCTTCTATCTTCATCCATCCGACGAGGAGCGGCTCCATCTTCAAGACCTCTGGCGCGGAACATCCTCCTTCCCCGACGACTACCCGACGAATGAAGGTTCCTTTAAGTGATGTCATCCAAGATGGCGTCCCTCGAATAGAGGATTCTATCAGCCAATGGGAATTAAGGTAGGAAAAATCTGATTGACTGATTGAATCAGCCAATCAGATTCAAGTTCAATCGGATTGGCTGATCCAATCAGCCAATCAGATTGAGCTCACATTCTATTGGCTGATCGGAGCGGCGACGTTGGGGGGGGGCAGATTAGGGGTTAATAAATATTATGTAGGTGTCGGCGATGTTAGGGGCAGCAGATTAGGGGTACATAGGTATAATGTAGGTTGCAGCGGTGTCCGGAGCGGCAGATTAGGGGTTAATAATAATATGCAGGGGTCAGCGATAGTGTGGGCAGAAGATTAGGGGTTAATACGTGTAAGGTTAGGGGTGTTTAGACTCGGGGTTCATGTTAGGGTGTTAGGTGCAGACTTAGAAAGTGTTTCCCCATAGGAAACAATGGGGCTGCGTTAGGAGCTGAACGCTGCTTTTTTGCAGGTGTTAGGTTTTTTTCAGCCCAAACTGCCCCATTGTTTCCTATGGCGGAATCGTGCACGAGCACGTTTTTCCAGCTAGCCGCTACCATAAGCAATGCTGGTATTGAGGGTTGAAGTGGCGGTAAATTCGGCTCAACGCTCCCTTTTTGGAGCCTAACGCAGCCATTCAGAGAACTCTCAATACCAGCGTTGTTTAGAAGCAGCGCTAGAAAAAAAAGACGCGTAGCTAACGCACCCCTTCGGCCGCAAAACTCTAAATCTAGGTGTAAATTATTCCTATTTAAATCTAAATACTTACCTATCAAATAAACCCTAATATAGCTACAATATAATTAATAATTACATTGTAGCTATTTTAGGATTTATATTTATTTTACAGGCAACTTTGTATTCATTTTAACTAGGTACAAAAGCTAATAAATAGTTAATAACTATTTAATAGCTACCTAGTTAAAATAAATACAAAATTACATGTAAAACAAATCCTAACCTAAGTTACAATTAAACCTAACACTACACTTTCATTAAATTAATTAAATAAATTACCTACAATTACCTACAATTAAATAAACTATTCTATAATACAAAAAAACCCCCACTAAATTACAAAAAATAAAAAAGAACAGCCAATAGAATGCGAGTTCAATACGATTGGCTGATTGGATCAGCCAATCGGATTGAACTTCAATCTGATTGGCTGATTGCATCAGCCAATCAGATTTTTTCTACCTTAATTCCGATTGGCTGATAGAATTCTATCAGCCAATCGGAATTTAAGGGACGCCATTAAAGGAACTTTCATTCGTCATTAGTCTGTCGGTTGAAGAGGATGGCTCCGCGTCGGCTCTGTTGAAGATGGCTCCGCTCTGCTCCGGATGGATGAAGATTGAAGACGCCGCCTGGATGAACACTTCTACTGGATGGAGGACCTCTTCTTAGCCGCTTGGATGACGACTTCTACCAGATCAAGGGCCTCCTCTGCGCACCTTGGATGAAGAATTCGGCTCGGCTGGGTGAAGATGACTCAAGGTAGGATGATCTTCAGGGGGTTAGCGATAGGTTTATTTAAGGGGGGTTTGGGTGGGTTATAGTAGGGGTGTGTTCGTGGTGGATTGTAATGTTGGGGGGTATTGTATTTTTATTTTCAGGTAAAAGAGCTGATGACTTTGGGGCAATGCCCCGCAAAAAGCCCTTTTAAGGGCTGGTAAAAGAGCTGATTACTTTTGTATTTTAGAATAGGGTAGGGAATTTTTTATTTTGGGGGGATTTTTTATTTTATTAGGAGGCTTAGATTAGGTGTAATTAGTTTAAACTGCTTGTAATTCTTTTTTATTTTTGTAATTTAGTGTTTGTTTTTTTATGTATTATAGTATAGTTTATTTTATTGTATTTTATTTTAGCTAATTGTAGGTAATTTATTTAATTAATTTAATGATAGTGTAGTGTTAGGTGTATTTGTAACTTAGGTTAGGATTTATTTTACCTGTAATTTTGTATTTATTGTAACTAGGTAGCTATTAAATAGTTATTAACTATTTAATAGCTTTTGTACCTAGTTAAAATAAATACAAAGTTGCCTGTAAAATAAATATAAATCCTAAAATAGCTACAATATAATTCGTTATATTGTAGCTATGTTAGGGTTTATTTTACAGGTAAGTATTTAGTTTTAAATAGGAAGACTTTAGTTAATAAGAGTTAATTTATTTAGTTAGATTAAAATTATATTTAATTTAGGGCAGTGTCAGGGTTAGGATTAAATTTAGCTTTAGGGGTTAATACATTTATTATAGTAGCGGCGAGGTCCGGTCGGCAGATTAGGGGTTAATACTTGAAGTTAGGTGGCGGTGACGTGGGGGGGGGGGCAGATTAGGGGTTAATAAATATTATGTAGGGGTCGGCGATGTTAGGGGCAGCAGATTAGGGGTTCATAGGGATAATGTAGGTGGCGGCGATGTGCGGTCGGCAGATTAGGGTTAGTGGCGGCGATGTGGGGGGGCCTTGGTTTAGGGGTACATAGGTAGTTTATGGGTGTTAGTGTACTTTAGAGCACTGTAGTTAAGAGCTTTATATACCGGCGTTAGCCCATAAAGCTCTTAACTACAGCCTTTCCATGGGCGGTAGGAGTCTTGTCGGTAGAGGGTCTACTGCTCACTTCAGCCAAGACTCTAAATACCAACGTTAGGAAGATCCCATTGAAAAGATAGGATACGCAATTGGCGTAAGGGGATCTGCGGTATGGAAAAGTCGCGGCTTGAAAGTGAGCGTTAGACCCTTTCCTGCCTGACTCTATATACCAGCGGGCGGCCAAAAGCAGCGTTAGGACCCCTTAATGCTGCTTTTGACGGCTAACGCAGAACTCTAAATCTAGGCGATAGTGACCAGTTTATGGATGAATGGAAGGTTTTTGGTGGATGGTATAATATTACAAATTTGCTGTATTAGAAGTTGTTGAACTTGAAGAAGAAGAAGAAGTGAAAGAGTTTAGAAAGAATAGAAAGTGACTAGTGGACTAATGAAACGTCCAGCCCTGATCATAGCTACAAAAACAAGTATATGCATATTTCACAACTGCATTTTGTGCTGCTGTTGTACTTCATTAACACAGTGCAACCCTCCTCCCAACGTATCAGAAATGTCCTATAATTACAAGGTGGTTACCTTTAACCATGAGGCAAACATTTTTATTTAAAGACCAGCCCTTTTTTAAATTAAAGGGACACTAAACCCCAAAAAAAAATCATGATTCAGATAGAGAATACAATTTTAAACAACATTCCAATTCTATGATATATTTTGCTTAATTTTTTAGATATCCTTTGTTGAAGGAATAGCAATGCACATGGGTGAGCCAATCACATGAGGCATCTATGTGCAGCAGCCAATCAGCAGCTACTGAGCATATCTAGATATCCTTTTCAGCAAAGCATATCAAGAAAATAAAATACATTAGATAATAGTAGTAAATTAGAAAGTTGTTTAAAATCGCATGCTCTTTCTAAACCATGAAAGAAAATAATTAAGGTTTCATGTCCCTTTAAACTTGGTTTTAGATTTGTATGTTTGTTAAAACATTTTCAAAATATAACAATATAAATTAAAGTGAATAAGTCATATTGGTAAATGATGGTAAAACATAACAAGAAAATATAGATTTTGCTGGGAGATAAAACCTAAAAGGCCCATCGGTTCATATATCTTTCTGAAGTATAAGCTTAATTAATAATTAAAATAGCCTTATACATTTCCAAGGCACCTGTTTAATTTCTGTACAGTCTTTGTCCTTACCACCTCTTTTTTCCATAAATAGATTATTTTGTGTATTTTGTGGAAAACGTTTTCAGACTAAGCTTTATTAAAGGGATATAAAACCCAAATTTTTCTTTCATAATACAGATAGGGAATGCAATTTTAAAATTGTTCCAATTTACTTCTATTATCAAATTTGCTTTGTTTTCTTTTTCTTTTTTGTTGAATAGATAGCTAGATAAGTAGCATGCACATGTCTGAAGCGCTACATGACAGGAAATAGTGCTGCCATCTAGTGGTCTTGCAAATATATAACATTATTGCAAAACTGCTGCCATAAAGTACTGCAGATACGTGCACACTCCTAAACTTACCTTTCTCCTTTTGAACAAACAATAACAAGAAAACAGACATTTTGATAATAGCAGTAAATAGGAACGTTATTTAAATTTGTATGCTCTATGTGAATCATGAAAATTTTGGGGAAGGGATTTGTGTCCCTTTAAATCAGGGGTCGCCAACCTTTCGGACCTCAGGGACCAGTAAACTCACAATTATGAATCCCGTGGGCCCCTAACATGAATTTTTTTTAAAAGGTACAAACCTCTATAATGTGGCCCTAGGCCTGTAACAGGGGGAACTAGACGCCTCAGGAAGTGAGAGTGCTAGAGACAGCCTTCAGTAAAGAGAGGAGGAGGAGGTTAATACCCAAGCCTGAATGACTGACTGAATTGCAGCGGCAATACTCTGAGAAAAGAAGACCAGGAAGGGCTGTCTCATCGGTTTCTAGTCAGTTCAGTTGAAGTCAAACAATTGAGATTTTCTTAACACAAGCGCAGTCATCTCCAGACTCAAATTCAGATTGGCTAATCCAAATAAGGAAAGTGATGGATGGAGTTTGACCAATGAAAAACAACTGCAGTAAACCCTGCTGTTTAGGAGAAGCCTTTCAAGAAATAAAAGACAAAGATTGATACCATACTCCAGAGAGGAGAAGTCACTGCTCCACGGATACCAACAAGAGAAAGTTTCCTACCAAGAGGGATTACTCAGCAGTCAAAAACAGCTTTACCACAGAGGGATTGCATCCCCTCCATGCTTCCAACATACCTCACAAGTTTGAGGTAAAAAAGGTGAGATTTATCTGTCTTTTTGTCTTATTGCCACAGTGCTGACATACTGCACCATAATTAGTTTTTTTGTTTTCTCCCTTCTATGAGCAGAACTCTAAAACCCCATTCTTCACCATATATATAAATATTTATACACACACACATACTGTACATAACTAGTATAACCATAGATAAGTTTACATTATGTATATATTTACACATTTTTAAGAATTATTTTTTGGAATTAACTAGCGGAATGACAGAGCGGAGAGAATACTTCCAAATGACAGATGAAGGGTGAGTGCAAACTTTTGAGCTGGAAACAGAGAGGCAGAAAGTGGGAAAAAAAGAATTATGTTTAAAAGGTCCACAAGACTTTCAAGTTACCTCCCCAGTTAGGAATTTTTCAAAACTACTTATGATCATGGACAGACAGAGTCATAAATTAAGTTTATATCAGAAAGCTCTCAATATGGATGTGAGCTAATCATGACTGATGTTACTGGCAATTACTATAATACTGGTGGGATATGGCTGATCTGCTGGATGGCAATTACTGGAGTTCAGGTGGAATTGCTTTGTGTGCAGGAACATTATAAGAATGAAAAATAATTAATATTTAATAAATAAAAAAATAAGATTCAGGGGAGGAAGACAAAGTGAAGTCCAGCTGAAGGAATTAGGAAAACTACTACAAAGAGACAGGTAAAGGGAAGAAAATAAATGAAATATAAGAGATTTTTTTTTTTTTAAAGATTTTTTTTATATATACTTTAATTGCAAGCCAAGACCTCTGAGCAGTGCACCGGGCGAGAGGAGTTAAACATACAATCTAGCTATGCAAGTTGTGCAGTACTACGCAACGTGCATAGGGAGATTGTAATTTAACTCCTCCTCCGTCTGTTTTCACTGATGTCCTGCCAGGCACTGTAGGGAGTTGCAGCACAATGGGGAGATACCATCAGAGGAGATGGACCATCAGAGGACCACCAACATCTTGTGGACCACGGACCACTGGTTGGCGACCGCTGTTTTAAATAATTTAACATTCTTGAATGTTTCTATTATATTGAGGAAACAGTAAGAAAAGCTGAGAAGCGCATTGCAATCTGTTACCACCACTGTGTTTGTTTATTGTTGGGTGCTCACTACATCCTTTGTTTTTATATATTTTTTAATAAATATTTTAATGTCATATTGGAAGCTTGAGCTCACTTTGCCTCCCTGATCACCTGGATCTGTTTATCAGTGTTACTGGGCCACTGTGAGTTCTCAGCCTGTACCATTTAGCACACTGGGTGCTGCAACCCTTGTGCGTATTACTTCAATACAAGACCTGTTATTCACCAACAATTTGCAATATTGCACTAGGAGGAGTTTTCCTCTTTGTCATTTGCTTCATAGAACCTGTACCACTTGTTCCATTGCCTGGAGTTACTGCCTGTTTAGTTATCCACATTTGGATCAGTGTTGCTGGGCCACTGTGAGTCCCCAGCCTGCACCAATCAGCACACTGGGTGCTGCAACCCTTTGTTAGTATTATTTTAATACAAGAATTGCCTGTTGTTGCTCACTATATTTGCAATATTGCACTAGGAGGCGCCCTCTTGTTCACAGATTGGTTGTATTTCTGAAGACTACAACTCTATTGTAAGTAACAAGACTTGTGTTCACAATATTTTCATTGTTATTCAATCATAGGGTTTGTCACAATCTACCATCTATAAGGCCAAAGTTGGTGTCTGTCCTAAACTGGACCCAGTAGCTGAGTAGTAGCAATAAAGGTAACACTGTCCCAACATTTAATTAACCCAGGTCATGACTACCAGAGTGCAAGTAGGAGTTGGCAATACAGTTTAAAAAAGTAGTGCAAGTAGAGAACCGCAACTTATGATTGGAGAGGAGTGATCAGTAACTGGCAGGAGTCTGGCAACACACAGGCAGATCAAAAATCAACTCAGCAGACTAGCAGATGGTCAGGGAAAAGGTCTGGTAACTCACAGGCAGATCGTGTACCAATTCAGCAGGCAAAAGGATAGTCATGGTCAGGTCTGGTAACTTACCAGCAGTTAAGCTCCCAAAACAGTAGGCAATAGAATAGTCCAAGTAGGTCAAAGAACAGTAGTCCAAAACAAAGGAACAAACCCAGAATATGGTAATATTTATACAAAATCACTGCAGAAAGCCACAGCCACAATATTTATGGGATGAAGCGTGGGAGAAAATGCTGAGCACACTAAACATGGTCACACCTCGAACTAGAACAGATCACTATCACAGCCAACAAATAAACAAAGCACCTTAGTAACTACAGTTCACAGGAGCGCTAACTAAAGCCGAGGCACACTAACCCGAATTGTTGATACTTTAAAATACATTTACAGGGCTATTTTTCATATACTGAATTTAGCTATAATGATTTGAGAAATCCCCAATGACACTTTCCACTTTCTATCGAGTACCCCAAAACGTTTTAGAATGTGACATTAGTTTTGCTTATGGTCACAACACACTGACATTACCCCACCATAGTGGATGACATTTAGAAGCAACATCACCAAACAGATACAAATGTTACCTGCTCAATTAATGTAAAAGGGACATAGAACCCAATTTTTTTTCTATAATAAATTCAGATAGAGCATGTAATTTTAAACAAATTTGCAATTTACTTCTATTACCTAATTTGTTTTGTTCTCTTTGTATCCTTTGATGAATAGGATACCTAGGTAGGCTCAGGAGCTGATGATTGGTGGCTGCACACATATGCCTTGTGTGGATTAACAAGCTCCCAGTAATGCATTGCTGTTTTTTCAACAAAGAATACAAGAGAATTAAGAAAATTAGATAAAAGAAGTACATTGGAAAGTTGTTTAACATGGTATGCTCTATCTGAATCATGAAACAAACATTTTGGGTTTCATGTCCCTTTAAGTTAATATATAATAATAAGCACTTTTACACTAATAAAAAATAGCAAAATCCGTAACCTAACACACATGCCCACTATACCCATAATTCCCCTGTTGAAAGACATGAACACATATCTCTATGATTTGGAGCACAACAGGTTAGTTGTATATGTCACCTAGGTTTGTGCATTTGTTTCATTATAAATGAAAATTCGTAACGAAAACACAGATAATCTTTTGTTTTTTTATGTAATGAATATCCAATCAAATGCACTAATTTAAAGAAAACAAAGAATTACTAACAAAGTATTTGTTTGTCACCTTTAGATTAGCTGTAAAGAGTTAAATAATTACCACTAGCGAGTTGGAGAGTGAAGTGGGGCAGATACCAGTGCGGCAGATACCATCACCTGCATTAAAGGAGACAGTCCTTTAGCGCAGGCCCTGGGATCTGCCTCGCTAAGCCTCCTTTTAGCACAGCAGGGGGCTTTATGAAGAAGGGGCGGGATCAGCGCAGCTCACTAGAGTGCGACAGGTAAGTATAAGGCTACAGGTGAACTTTTTCCCTGAATATTCAGTATTTGTTTCATTATAAACTAAACAAATAACAAATAGTGCAGCAAACAAATATTTGTAAAACTTATATTTCCGAATATTCGTTTTCAAAAGATTCGTAACAAAGTATTTGTTTGTCACCTTTAGATTAGCTGTAAAGAGTTAAATAATTACCACTAGCGAGTTGGAGAGTGAAGTGGGGCAGATACCAGTGCAGCAGATACCATCACCTGCATTAAAGGAGACAGTCCTTTAGCGCAGGCCCTGGGATCTGCCTCGCTAAGCCTCCTTTTAGCACAGCAGGGGGCTTTATGAAGAAGGGGCGGGATCAGCGCAGCTCACTAGAGTGCGACAGGTAAGTATAAGGCTACAGGTGAACTTTTTCCCTGAATATTCAGTATTTGTTTCATTATAAACTAAACAAATAACAAATAGTGCAGCAAACAAATATTTGTAAAACTTATATTTCCGAATATTCGTTTTCAAAAGATTCGTACAAACCAAGTTTTTTACTGCTGCGCATGTTTAATGTCAGCTGTTATTATCAATATAGAACTATTAAAAAGGGGATTGATCCAAGATTTTCACCAACCCCTAAATTACAATAATTTGGGGAATGAAATGAGCATAAAAAAAAAAAGTTGCTCCTAAGCAGAAGCCTTTTTAATTCATTTTATATATTTTAATATATATCCAAATATTTTCAATTGATCAGTGAAACAAACAGTAATATTTAAGCCTGCTCTTTTTAAATGATATGAAAGCAACATTTAAACATGTTGATTTTTGTGGCTGACAAAATGTGAACTAAATGCTCTTTAAATTTAAACTAAAACTAATACAGGAGTATCAGGTGTGTACTTCCTATTAATGCTCATTGAATAATAGTTATGTCCTGGTAATGCTCATTGAATAATAGTTATGTCCTGGTAATGCTCATTGAATAATAGTTATGTCCTGGTAATGATCACTGACTGATTTGTAGCTATCAACCAATGAGCCTTTTTGTAAGAAGTACTGATCAGCCAATGAATATTAGTAGCAAGTGCTGATCATCCAATGAAGGGAGTACACAACATTTACTGATGTACAAGTTTCAATTTAAATGTAAAAACTTTATTTGTGTACTTCATTACAATGCTCATTAATTATAGTTATGTCTTGTTAACATTTTGGCTGATTTGTAGCTATCAACCAATGAGCATTTGTAAGAAGTACTGATGAACATTAGCAGCAAGTGCTGATCAACCAATGAGCAATAGTAGGAAGTACACTACAGATACTAATGTGTGCATTTCAATTTAAATGTAAACAACCTTTGACTTTACATTTTTAAGTAAAACTTTTTTTTTTAAATGGATGAGAGAAAGTGGAGTACAATGTCCCTGTAAAATTTGGCACAGGCTCATCCTTTGGGCAGGGTGAGTGGGGCACCAGCACTGGGTCACACACTTTGGGGGGGCCCGCACCATCAGGCAAGGACCTACAAATCTGCCAGTTGCAGATTGCTTCCAGGATACTTCCACAGCCAAGGGGATACTGAGAAAGTAGCGATAAGTGCAACTCCAACTCAACATCCACTTCTGATTTTGATGGTGGCTGAGCAGAACACAGGGGGTCGAGTGCTCAGGTCTTCCTTTGGCAGAGAATAAGAGATAAAAGTAGTCCAGGAGGGAAGGGCTGTGCCTTCACAATGCTTGCACACTTCAACTTCATACAGTGGCACTTTTACTTGTCCCCTCTTGTCCCAAGTCTCTTCTCCTCATCCAAATTCTCTACTTCCAGACATTTTGGGAGCCCTCTTCTGCCTACCGAGTGAGATCCAGCACACCAGTTCGATTATTGGATTTGTCTATTCTATATAGACCGGACTGGGGGCCCCACAAGTTTATATTGCCCAGGGCCCCATAAATGCTAAGGGTGCCCTTGCTCTGGCAGATGTACTGCACCAAAAATGACTCTCCAATAAATACAATACTCACTTTTTGAATCTGTCATTAAGGAAGTTTTTGCTACATGACTATTTAATATTGATAGTCTCTCAACGGTGCACATGATATGTTTCTCCAGTTAAATGCTGCACATTCTCAGTCAGGTCAGAAGATCAGCTTTCCATAGATCTGATTGTTCAGAGAAAAGTAAACAGAATTTCTACAGCAGCTGGTTCACTAAAATACGTAGAAATATGATTTTTGCCCTTGTTAAAGGGACATTATACACTAGATTTTTCTTTGCATAAATGTTTTGTAGATGATCCATTTATATAGCCTATACAGCTTTTTTTAAATGTATAGTTTTGCTTATTTTTAAATAACATTGTGCTAATTTTCAGACTCCTAACTAAGACCCGAAGTTTTAGGAGAATACTAATGTATACCTTCTCCAGCTTGCTTCTGGTTTTGTAAAGGGTCTTTTCATATGCAGAGGAAGGGGGAGTGTCTGCTTTTTTTGCTATAGAACCACTTGCAGTGGGTGTTCCAGCTAAGCTATTTAACAGTGCTAAACTGGGAGCTTCTAAGTAAGTTTTTAAAAGGTTTTATACTGGATTTTTAGATCAGTATCTGTGCATCTTATTATTTAAAGTAGTGTGTATTACATACTGTTATACGAAAATTGGTGTATACTGTCCCTTTAAGTATGTTGCTCCCTGGAACATGCCATAAATATGACATTCATTCTGTGAGTGTGATGAGAGCTCCTTTAATGATCTGTTATGTAGGCTACACCATACAGCATGCTGTTATAAATCCAGGGTTCCAAATGCTTCAAAAACTGTTAGGCATTTTCCATCCATAATTTGTTTAGTTTGTTATTCATATAATTTAGTTTTTGAAATTCCCTAACATAAACCTGAACCACCTATACTCCTATAAATAACACAAATTCTACCCAGGTAGCCCACTCCTGTACCAGAAAGCCCAAACGCCAAAACTTTGCCACTTAAAGGGACATGAAACCCACATTTTTTCTTTCATGATTTATAAAGAGCATGCAATTTTAAACAACTTTCTAATTTACTTCTATTATCTAATTTGTTTTATTCTCTTAATATTCTTTGCTGAAAAGCATATCTAGATAGGCTCAATAGCTGCTGATTGGTTGCTGCACATAGAAGCTTCATGTGATTGGCTCACTCATGTGCATTGCTTTTTCTTCAACTAAGGATATCTAATAAACGAAGCAAAATAAATAAAAAGAAGTAAATTGGATTGTTGTTTAAATTTGTATTATCTATCTGAATCATGAAAGAACATTTTTGGGTTTAGTGTCCCTTTAACTCCACCCTTGAGCTTCAACTGCATTACAAGTGTGCCACAAGTTCACCTCCAAGACTCTCTATTCCAGGATTAAAAAGCAATCTAAAGTCTGCATACTGTACCGCTATTACAGAGAAATGCCAGCAATAATTAAACATATATATATATACTCACAAATAATTTACCATGAATTATATAGTTATAACAATCTGTCTCTATTGGGATCCCTCTTTAACTTTTTGTTTCTAATTATGATGATAGTTCATGAGCTGCAAACACAAATATTTGTCAAAGACAGAAAACAATGTACCACACAGTACTGTTAATGCAAAACTTCCACTAAAGGTCATAGAAGGGACTTTTTTACACTTATACGTCCTGAAATATGTGAGATATGACAGCATCAGTTAATCTTAATTAAATATTTTCAACTGGAGAAATGTCTGCTTTTCCTCTAAAGAACATAAGCAAATTAGTGTTTTAATTAAATGTCAATTCATTTTTGACAACATGTTTTTTAAATTTATAATTTTCCATCTGAACAAGATACACCATTTGTTTTAGAAGGTTAGGAATCTCAAGTGACTTTTACTTTATTAGTCATAGAGCATATTCTCCTTTATGAATTACATTCTGTCTAATTATAGAAGTACCGCAGTCATATCAAGCACCTTCATTATAAAATACTAACATAAAAAGAATAATGTGAATTGCCGTAGAGAGGTAAAAATGTACTTTATTTGAAGCTCCTTTATGATAGATATAGTACAAATATTATACTGAAAATAACATTTGTAAGACACATTGCAGTAGAATTGTAGAGATAATATGTCTTTGCATTTTAAAACTTTTTGCGTTTCTAAATATACATAAAATGATTATTTAAGTATCTGATAATGTATAGAAATCATTCAGTTGCTATCTACAAGTGATTCCTAACGTGTGTGTTTTGTTACATTGGTGTCACAGGTATTTATGTGAAATAATTTGTATTAATGGGTACTATGTACAGGAGAATCATATTTTTTTGAAATTGTATATTATGGATTTTTAGAATTTAAAAAAAATCTGAATTTTGCTATATTTCAGTGAAAGGTACAATGTCCACCAGTATTTTAAGTAGGTTGTGTCTGATGCATGCTTCATGGTAATCTGTGTATGTGTGAAATACATGCCATATAGGTGCCTTAAAGGGACATAATACTCATATGCTAAATCACTTGAACCTGATGCAGTATAACTGTAAAAAGCTGACAGGAAAATCTCACCTGAGCATCTCTATGTAAAAAAGGAAGATATTTTACCTCACAATCTCCTCAGCTCAGCAGTGTAAGTTCTGTGTTAAAAGTTATACTCAGCTGCTCCCAGCTGCAGGTACAAAAAAAAAAAAAATGAAGAAATGAACAGCAGTCAATCAGCATCAGCAGTGCTGAGGTCATGAACTCTTACTGTGATCTCATGAGATTTGATTTAACTCTCATGAGATTTCATAGTAAGCTTCCTTTACCTGATTGGTGAAATAACATGAGAGTGCACGAGGCTCATCCCCTAAGCTGTCCTAGGACAGACACACTAAAATGCTGCTTAGAAATCCTTTACAATGGGACGTGGCTACTGAGGAACTTTTGAGGTAAAATATCTTTCATTTTTACATAGAGATGTTCAGGTGATATTTTCTAGTCAGCTTTTTACAGCTATGCTGCATCACTTTCAAGTGTTTAAACATTTGGGTATTATGGCCCTTTAAGAATTATCTTAAATACCTTTGTTCTTTCACTATTATTTTTAGTTGTACATATATATACTGTGTATATATATATATATATATATATATATATTAATCTCGCTCTCTTATCTACAGCTATATATCTGTATGAATGAATATACATAGATGTAGATATTGTATAGGCAAATAATTTGATAGATATTTACAAATGAGACAAATATAGGTATTTGTATTATTGCTATTTAAAATACAAAAAAATATTAACTTTGTTTAAAAGGAATATGCTATATATCAATATGTTCAACAGGGAAGGGCTCAAAGGTGTATACACACACGCACACACACTAATCCGAGAGCAGTCCAGTGATATTGATTAATAGCGTTTCACTTGTAATCTCGCCCTCTGTGGGCTGGGCTGGCATTCTACCCCCATAGTGAATGCTTCTCAGGTACAATTGTGAAGCATACTGATATACGTCCTCATTGTATATCTGAGCGTAAATGATAATTTTTTCTAGTTATCTGTCTGTTCCTTACCTAAAATATAGAGGCCATATAATGCAGCCTGGTTGATGTACTTGTACTATAAATATTCTGTGTAATACTGTTGTGCTAGCTTTGTTATTATTTTAGTTGTGCTTTCCTGGTAGACATTTATCAAGCAGTGGTTTCTGTTCATTAACCTGCATCATCCCAATCCGATCAGGACGATTGACCACCAGTAAACAGGGGGCGTCTTTGCACAACCATTTCTGGTAAAATACTTGGGTAATAAAATAATAAATGCGTATGCTGTCCACCTGCAGCGATGTCCAGCGGATATAATTCACTGAAGTGAATCAAGTCCACTGAACATTTGATAAATGAAGCCCGATGTGTAGTTTGTATTCTGGTTATTTAGGGCCAGATCACAAGTGGAGCGATATATATCGCTTTCATGAAAGCGATATTAGCGATCCAATGTGTAATACCAGCACACACTAATGTGCGCTGGTATTACAAGTTAACAGCAATGCGAATGCAAGTTCAGGTTCGCATTGCTGGGAAGCATTGCACTCACGACAGCGCGCTTCCATAGGCTCCAATGGGAGCCTTGCGGCATCAAAAACTTGCACAGGGAAGGGGTAAGTAGCGCAGGCATGGCAGATTTTTTTTTATTATATATATGTATCTGACTATATACATATATATTTATGTATTAATATGTATATATACATATTAACACATAAATATATATGTTTATAATCATATACATATATATTTACAGGGAACACACAGTTATCATAGACCGCAATGTAAAGGCCCTTTTCAGTGCGTTTTATTTCTAACACCCGCCAACTTTAGACCCCAAAAACTGCCTAGCGCAGTTGTTTTTCAATTTTTTAAAAATGCAACATTTTGTTTTAATTAAAAACTATAAGTCATTTGGGGCACTTTTAAAAAATTTACCAGAGATCGGATTTCTGGTTAATTTTCTGGGCGCTAATTGCTACTGTGAGCACGCAGTAGCAATAACCAGCCACTTGTAATGGCTGGCTATTTATCATCTGGTTCTCCGTCCTTACTTTATATCACTGAATATAAGTTTATGTGGCTAAATATGTTTGTATAGGGGTTTCTTGCTGTTGAAAGATGCATTAAATTAAATGTTTTGGACAAAATATATTGATGAATATTAAAAACACGATTAGGTTAAATCTATGAGATATATCACAAAATTAAATACAAGTTCTGGCATATTGTGTGCAGCATAAATTACTGAAGAATAATTTTATAATTAATTAGTGCATGATGAACGAATATAAGCAACAAGGAAGTTCATACGGAGATTCAGACAGTTATCCCTTTAGGGGCATTGTAGTACAGTTTACATACTCTAATTTGTCAAAGCAAACAATTTTTATACTACTGTCCCTCAAACTCTATGTGTTTAAGCCCAGCTAACGTTTTAAACACATAGGTAAAGTCCAGCTCAGAACTGAGTAGAACAAATCCAGTGAGCTAATCAGTAGCCACTGTCCCACAACCCTGCCAGTCACAAACTCAGGAACTACAGTGCTCTTTACTCATGAATGTGATGTTAACAGTAAGTTTAACTCCTTTGTAATGTTTAAACACATATAGGGCAAGATTATATATGTGGCATAAGTTTCAGCGCAACTGCTGAAACCCACGTCGCCCGTAAGTTCACCTTGCAAATCAGGTAAATCACATAACGCGCCGCCATATGATAAAGTCAGAAAAACTAGCGATGTTCAGAAATGTGCGCAACTACACATTTCTGACATTGCCAATCACTTACGCCAGTATATCATATTGCACGTGTTAAAAAAAAATGTTGAATTTGCACGTAAAAATCTCAACTGTGCAAAAAAAATTAAACCAACACGTCAAAACGCCATTCAAAACCCCTAAACCGCCATCCACCACTAACGCAAATACTAAATAAACATATTAACCCCTTAACCGCAATCCCGTCACATAACAATCACTAATAAAATGTATTAACCACTAAACCGCCATCCCCTACAAAACTACTATATAAAGCCCCTAAACCGCCAACCCCCCACAATGCAAACTACCTAATTAACCTATTAATCCCTAAACTCCCAACCCCCCACAACGCAAACAACCTAATTAACCTATTAACAACTAAACCGCAAACACCCCACAATGCAAAGTACAAAAAATTAAAAACATAATTTACATAAAACATATACATTACATTAAAAAAAACTACCATTACAGAAAATAAAAAAACAACAACCTAACATTACAGAAAATGATAAAAAAAACTACCACTACAGAAAATAACAAATGAAATTATCCAAAATAAAAAAAGTTATTCCTATTCTAATATCCCCGTTTAAAAAAAAAAAAAAAATCCTAATCTATAAATAATCTACCAATAGCCCTTAAAAGTTTTGTAGGGCATTGCCCTAAAGTTAACAGCTCTTTTGGAAAGAAAATAAACACATTACCCACTAACATTACAACCCCCACCCCCCTAACCCCCAAAATTAAAAAAACTAAAAAAAAAACTAATCTATCCATTGCCCCGAAAAGGGCATTTATATGGACATTGCCCTTAAAAGGGCATTCAACTCTTTTTCAGCCCAGTAAAAATAAAAAAGCCCTAATCTAAAAAAAAAAACACCCAAAAAAAAAACAACCTAACCCCCAAATTGGTACTCACCATTGATGAAGAGCGGTGATCTATCCTCATCTCTGGATTGAAAGCTTTTCATCTAGGCGGCAAAACATCTTCATTCCGTCCATTTTCTATCTTCATCCCGGTGGCAGAGTTGCAGAGGCGGAGTCGCGGCGGCCATAGGCGAAACAGAGTTCCTCTTCATGCAGTCTCTAGCTGCAAACTGAAGATTGAATGCAAGGTATCCCTTTTATATGCAGGTACTTTTGCATTCCTATTGGCAGAAAAATCCAAATCGGCCAATAAGATGTAAGCAGCTCTCATCCTATTGGCTGATTTGAAATTTTCAGCCAATAGGAATGCAAGGGTACCCCTAGATAAAAGGCCTCACCGGAGAATCCGCCACCACCGGGATGAATATAGAAGATCCTCCTGCGATGGATGAAGATGGAGCCGCCTGGATGAAGATCTTATGCCCCTGGGATGAAGATGTTTCATCAAACTTCAGCAATGGTGAGTTCCTCTTTTGAGGTTAGTGTTAGGTTTGTTTTTTATTTTTGGGGTGTTTTTTTTTTTTATTAGGGCTTTTTTTTTTAAAGGACAATGCCCATACAAATGCCCTTTTTGGGGCAATGGGTAGATTAGGGTTTTTTTCAGTTAGGTTTTTTTTTAGTTTGGGGGTTTGGGGGCAGGTGGGGGTTTGTAATGTTAGGGGGTAATGTGTTTATTTTCTTTGCAAAAGAGCTGTTAACTTTGGAGGAATGCCCTACAAAATATCATTTTAAGGGCTATTAGAAGTTTATTTTTAGATTGGGGGGGTTTATTTTGGGGTGTTTTTTTTTTTTTTTTAAATGGGGGTATTAGAATAGGAATAACTTTTTTTATTTTGGATGAATTCATTTGTTATTTTCTGTAATGGTTGTTTTTTTATTATTTTCTGTAATGTTATGTTTTGGTTTTTTTGTAAGCGTAGGTTTTTTATTTTCTGTAATGGTAGTTTTTTTTTCAATGTAATGTTAGTTTTTTTTGTAAATTAGGTTTATATTTTTTGTAACCTTTTTAAATTTTTAATGTAGTTAGTATCTTTTTAATTTTATTTCAGTGTATTTTAATTGGGGTTAAGTTAGGGGGTGTTAGGTTAGAGTGCTTAGTTTTTAGATTAATACTTTGCGATCTGGGGGTTTGGCGGTTTAGGTGTTAATAGTTTAATTAGGTAGTTTGCATTGTGGGGGGTTGGCGGATTAGGGGTTAATAGGTTAATTAGGCAGTTAACGTTGTGGGGTGGCAGTTTAGGGGTTAATAGGTTTATATAGTAGTTTGCATTGTGGGGGTGGCGGTTTAGGGATTAATACATTTTATTAGTATTTGCGATGTGGGGGATGGCGGTTTAGGGGTTAATATGTTTATTTAGTATTTGTGATGTGGGGGTATGGCGGTTTAGGGGTTAAATTTTATTTGTGATTGCGATGCGGGGATGGCGGTTTAGGGGTTAATATGTTTATTTAGTATTTGCTATGTGGGGGGTATGGCGGTTTAGGGGTTAACTTTTATTCGTGATTGCAATGTGGGGGGATGGTGGTTTAGGGGGTTAACTTTTATTAGTGATTGCGATGTGGGGGGATGGTGGCTTAGGTTTTGATATTGCGCATGCGTTAAGTGTTCATTAAGGATTCCAGGGAGTTACAGTGCTTTTTTACTATGTGTAAGGGTTGCTGCGCCTGCCTATGTATGGCGAGGGGAAAATGGAGTAAAATATCTCCATTCTTCGCGCGTAAGTCCTTGCGCTGCATATGCTTTTTTTTATTTTGGATAATTTCAATTGTTATTTTCTGTAATGGTTGTTTTTTATTATTTTCTGTAATGTTATGTTTTGTTTTTGCAAGCGTAGGTTTTTTTATTTTCTGTAATGGTAGTTTGTTTTAATGTAATATTATGGTTTTTTTTGTAAATTAGTTTTTTTATTTTTTGTAACTTTTTTTAATTTTTAATGTAGTTAGTATCTTTTTCATTTTATTTCAGTGTATTTTAATTGGGGTTAAGTTAGGGGGTGTTAGGTTAGGGGGCTTTAGGGCATATTGCGCATGCGTTAGGTGTTTGTTAAGGTTTCCAGGGAGTTACGGTGCTTTTGCGCGGCGAGGGGAAAAAGGAGTAAAATATCTCCATTCTTTGCATGTAAGTCCTTGCGCTGCATATGTGATACCAACTTGCAATACGCTCTCCGCATTCAGCATTGCACCAGCAGCTCTCGGAATTGCTGGTGCAACGCCACCCCCTGCAGATTTGCGGCCAATCGGCCGCTAGCAGGGGGGTGTCTGTCTGCCTCCTCAGAGCAGGCGGACAGGTTATGGAGCAGCGGTCTTTAGACCGCTGCTTCATAGCTGGTGTTTCTGGCGAGCCTAAAGGCTCGCCAGAAACACAGGGCTTCAAGCTCCATACGGAGGTGTCATTTTATTACAAGGACAGAGACTTCTTTTTTGCATTACTTTTCCTTTTACTGCTCAAATAGCATTTTTAAAGTAAGGAACAGATAAACAGGAAACAGAAAAAATGTAAACATAACCAATAACAGGTAAATAACATATGTTCAGTTAGTAAATGTCCAATCAGGTCACAACAGAGTCCATAAGATACACAGAAAACCGTTATTAGTCCTCTTTTCTTTTTGCTGCGCTATGAGATAAGTATATTCATATTGGTTGTGCAAAATAAATATTTTCTGTTTTGTTTAATATATTTATGATTGTCTTGGTTTATTGTATTTATTTGTTCATTTTGTTTTGAACTTATTTTGTTTTATTTTTATTACTGTTATTTCCGGATTTGCTCCGTTTTTTCTTTCTACATTTAATTGTGTCCTTTTTCGTTCAGTTTTTGGTTAGTATTTTTTCCGGTTTAACTCCGGTTCTTTTTATTCTAAATTACCTTTCATTTCTTAATTTACTCTTTATATTCATCTCTTAGTTTCAGTTCGTTTCTGTCCGCCATCTTACTTTCTTTTTTGTCTTCTTGTGGCTCCTCCTCCTCTCTCTAACATCGCGGGACTCATTTTACCGCCTCCCTCTTCAATTACCCACCCTTACCCGCCCTCATACTGCTTTGTCACTTACTCTAGTCAGGAAAAATCATTACTTTCCTGAATTGTTGCAATTTATCATAGTATTGTTATATTTAGAGACTTTTTTCTTTTTCTTATTAGGTTTTGTAACCAGTGTTGCTCTTGGCTAATACAGAAATATTATTTAATTGTTTATTCAACTGAGATATTTATTTTATTTTCAGTCAAAATTTATTCTTAACTTATTTTATTATTAATTATAATTAATTATTACTTTTAGAATTTATTTATTTAGTTTTAAATTTATTTTTCAAACAAAAATATTGATTTTAACTATGTCTCAGGAAAATGTTTCTCAAATCCCTGAGAGCTCTTTACAGTCTATGTTATTTATTAATTTATTTATTTATAAAATATTTTACCAGGAAGGATACATTGAGATTTCTCTCGTTTTCAAGTATGTCCTGGGTCCACAAGACATTGCATTGATACGATTGGGTACAATAAAATACAAAAACAATAATAATACACAATATATGCAAACATTTAACATACAACTGGTAGGAAATATTTAATCAACCATGACAGGAGCATTCTGTTTTGAGATATGTATAGAGGGATCTCTTAAAGGATATTAGACTTGGGGAAGGTTTGAAAGTGTGCAGGAGGTCGTTCCATAATTGTGGTGCTCTGTAGGAAAAGGAGGATCGAGCTGCTTTCTTTTTGTATTGAGGCAAGCTAAATCAGGGTTCGTCAACCTTTCGGACCTCAGGGACCACTAAACTCACAATTTTGAATCCCGTGGGCCACTAACATGAATTTTTTTAAAAAGGTACAAACCTCCATAATGTGTGTGTGTGTATATATATATATATATATATATATATATATATATATATAAATATTTATACACACACACATACTGTACATAACTAGTATAACCATAGCTAAGTTTACATTATGTATATATTTACACATTTTTAAGAATTATTTTCTGGAATTAGCTGACTGAATGACAGAACTGAGAGAATACTTCCAAATGGCAGATGAAGGGTGAGTGCCAACTTTTGAGCTGGAAACAGGGGCCCGATCCGATATAAATCGTCGCCCGCAAAAGCCGGCGACACCAAATTCTGCGCGGATTGATATCCTATATACAGCGTGACTTAGAAGTTACGCGCGTATATTTCTGCCTTCGCCCTTCGTTTTTTGGTCCATAGACTGACATACAAAACACGTGCAGTTTGGTATCCAATATACGGCGTAAGGACTTACGCGCGCAGATTTCAGAAAATCTACTCCATTCTCATCTCGCCACAAATTGAAGGCGCAGCAACCCTAGCACTAACTTAGAAACCAACGTAACTCACTGAAGGCCTAACAAGTGCATGCTTAACAACATACATATCAGCAGCTTGATCACAAATAGTTAACCTCTTCAAAGCATTTATTATTCCTGCCCCTGCAAGTTTGTCAAACCAATCACAAAGGGTGCATCATGGGGAACAAGGGGTGCATCATGGGGCACAAGGGGTCATCATGGGGCACAAGGGGTCATCATGGGGCACAAGGGGTCATCATGGGGCACAAGGGGTGCATCATGGGGCACAAGGGGTGCATTATGTGGCACAAGGGGTCATCATGGGGCACAAGGGGTGCTGGAAGCCCTACAATCCCCTGTTGTTCCGTCTACACATGCTGATTCTATAGTTGCTGCTGAGGTCCATGGTGATGGTGCTGCCCCTGCTGCAGCTGGTCATCAAATTACATACTGCGGATTTCCACTGCATGTAAGTGAAACTACTACATCCCACCCCCATTCCCTTAACCACCCTAATTACTGAAAATATATCATTAGTTCAATTCGTGTTTTGGTCACTATGATTTATTGACTATCATTTTGAGGAATGAAAATGGATGTTTATACCTTATGTTCACACCTTCTGTAAATACATTATTATTTAGATATATATACCCATGTGCAGGGATAGGCAAGGTGTCCTTCACTAAAAGTCTTTACCTTAGAAAATGTCCGCCACAGCCTTGGCTCGTGCCTATCCCTGCACATGGGTCAATTTCTATTGGATGTGAGAAACCTTGATTCACATCTTAAAAGTGAATATCACTATATGTACCCTTCATACACAACTATGTGATGTGGTTTAGAGAACATGAATATGTCATAAACATGATGATATTACCTTTTTTGGGCCATTTCCACATAGGCCTTATTATATTTTTCAAAAATATTAGTGTACTAAAACACCCCTCACATGGATGTGGATGACAATTATATGGTAAATAACAGAGGACAAGATTTAGGCTGAAATATAACAATATTTTTTTTTTTTTTAGGCTTCTTAGATGAGGGGGCTGAGGTGCCTGGAGTGGGTCTCCTGCTGCCATGTCCCGTTGCAGCTCAGTGGAACGCTGGAGTAAAGTCTGTTGGCTCCTGTAAAACCTGCATTGGTCTCTCTGCATTCTCTCACAGGTTGATGTGAGCCTCCTCTGGAGGGCAATGTATTCGTCGCCCAGGGCAGAAGTAAGAGGATCTAAAGGCTATTCACCAGCAGGGATTATAGGCGCAGGTTCACCTCTAGCTGCTGTTGCATCTGGAACAATGACAGCTGTTGCTTCAGGGTAAACAACCACAGCTGGTGCCTCAGGATAAACAATGAAAGCTGGTGCCTCAGGATTAAAAATCACAGCTGGTGCCTCAGGGTGAACAACGACAGCTGGTGCCTCAGGTTGAACAATGGCAGCTGGTGCCTCAGGGTGAACAATGACAGCTGGTGCCTCAGGGTGAACAACACCAGCTGGTGCCTCAGGGTGAACAATCACAGCTGGTGCCTCAGGGTGAACAACGCCAGCTGGTGCCTCAGGAGGAACTATAAAAGCTGGTGCCTCAGGAGGAACTACCACAGCTATATGCTCCTCTTCATATGCTGGAGCTCTTCCAAGGGAAGCGGATGGTGGAGCTCTCCGGGTGGACTGGTAGTCCCATTGACGACTGGTGTGCGACCACTCAGCCTGACCAGTTTGTATGTCCTGGTGGCAAAGGAAACAGAAAACAAGGGAAAGTCAATTAGATAGAGAGTAACCGCGGTGATGTATGTCAATCCACTTAAGAGCAGTGTGTTGGTCAGCTAGCTCCCAAAATCACAATACATGTAATGTTTGAATATTGACAGGATTATATAACCAGGTCCAGTGAGTTTTCCCTACCTCAGGCTTGGACCGGTGAGATTCGTATACCACCGCTATATGCACATATGTAAGAATGAAATGCAATGCAAAAACACTAGATGTCTAGTAAATATATGCCAAGAGTCCACACCTCATACCTGTGTGCTGCTGGATCCTGAGCGACAGTCCGTTGCGGCAATATATCCGTTCTCCTTACTGTGTATGGGACGTCTGATTCAGTTGGTATCCAGCTCCTGCGGTAAACCTGAGTGAGCTCTGATGGCTGCGGTGGGTAGCTCCTCCTTCCGTTAGTGTCCCAGGTGATGGGCGTAATAATGCGGTCAGGAAATTGGTGCAATACCTGGCTGCTGTGCTACACTAGGGGCCGGTCAAATGAGAACAAGAAGTAAAAAAGGAGCACAAGCAGCGGTTCAATGCACAAAAATTTATTTACAAGTGCCAAACATAGCGCCTTGGCGCTCAGAGTGAAGAAAATTAACACGTTTGTCAAGCAAAACAAAACCGTGAGAGGGGATAATACACCCCGGGGTAAATACTGACAAAAATCAATGAGACTAGCATTAAGAAACAGGTATACGCGTTTCAGCTTACAGCCTTACTCATTACCTGGCTAAAACAAAGTGAGGTGAACTTAAAAACAGTGGCTAGTCATCCTATTGGTAGTTGGGAACACTCCCATTAATTAGTCCTCCAATGGGAATTTATTTGCGTAGCTATGAACACCTGAGAAAGCACAGAGATATGCACTGTTGTCAGCTCACAGTAAAACATATGGAATAGAATAGAAATAAACAATTCCAGTGCATTATGTGTAACAACAATCTAATAAATATAAACAATTTCAGTAATCAAACATGAAAAAATGTAATGTACTCAATTCAGACAAGAGAGAGTAGTAAAGAACCCCGGACCCAGCTGGAAACATTTGTGTTGCTGGGAAACCGCTTCATAGTTGCTGAAATGAAAAATACAGATGGTATAAGCACAGGATAACCGTTGTTTGCAACCAGAGATATACAACTCATGTAAATATTAAGCTATAGTAACCAGACCCTAGGCATACATACTGTTCATAAGCCATACTAATGATAGTAATAATAATAGTACAATTAGCTCATAATAAAAATAATAAAGTCAATAGTGTCTACAGATACAAAAGTGCTGTAATCATATGCATTCCTTAACATACTGGACAACAGGTAGCCTTATTATTATAACAGGGAGCCTTATTTGCAATAGAAAAGTGTATCTAGAGGGCAAGCTAAAGTACCAGGGACCCGGAAAGCTATACTGAAGTATCCTGTGTTGTTAGGCTCCTACTCTCCAGGGGTAACATAGTATAGACATGGTGAACCGGGTGGGGGAGAGGATAGGCCCTACCAAAAATTGATAAGGTCATATTCCGAATTAAGGCCCTCTGGAACTCTTGTCCTGAGTTTAAAAATCCAGAAGGCCTCCCTCTCCCCCAACCTGCGGACCCTGTCAACTCCACCCTTACAGGGAGCCACCCTCTCAATAATGGTCCAAGAAAAGGAGCTAGTGTCTTTCTGGTGTGTACCCGCAAAATGTTGAATCAATGCTGTAGTGAGTACACCCGCCCTTATATCACTAAGGTGCTCTTTAATACGGGTTCTGGCCTCTCTTGTCGTGAGGCCTACATATTGAAGGGAACATTCCCTACAAGAAATGACATAAACCACATATGTAGACCTGCAATTGAGGCAAGAATCTATCATAAAATTCTGACCTGTCATTAGTGAGGTAAACTGGTTTCCAGGGGCCAGCTTTTCACAGGCCACACATGTACGATGGTGGCAGTGAAATGTACCCTTACAACTCAACCATGAAGAAGTGGGTTGTCCTGTCTTTTTAATTCTTGTGGGTGCCACAATGTTTCCTATTGTTCTGTTTTTCTTGTAGGAGTACCTTAGGCCATCTGTAACCACTTTTGGAGTTTGTCATCTGCAGATAGCATGTTAAAATTATGCCTCACTATTTGGCAAATTTCCCTGTACTGTCTTGAGTACTCAGTTAGGAAGACAACTTTGTTGTCTTTCCCTTCCTGAGTGCAGGATTTAGGCCTAAGGAGTCTTTCCCTAGGTATTCCTCTAACAGTGTTCCTCGCTTTTGTGATGACAGAACTCCTATAGCCCCTCTCTTTCAGACGTAAGGTCAGTTCATTGGCCTGTTTCTCATAAACCTCTGCATTACTGCAGTTTCTTTTCAGCCTAATGAACTGACCCTTCGCTACCCCTTTAAACACTCCTGGCGGATGGCAACTAGCTGCATGTAGCAGTGAGTTGCCCGAAATGGGTTTGCGGTAGGTCTCTGAGCTGATAAAATGATCCTGTCTACCTCTGAGGGTTACGTCTAGAAAATTGATAGTGTCGCTTTGTATCTCATTAGTAAAGTGTATCCCCATAGAGTCATCATCAAGACTTTTTATGAATGTCTGTAATTCAGATTCACTGCCTCCCCATATAAATAGGAGGTCGTCGATATAGCGACCGTACCAAATCACTTTGTCTTTGTGAGGATTCCCATCTCCATAGACGTGGGACAGCTCCCACCAACCCATAAACAAGTTGGCGTAGGAGGGGGCAAATTTGGCCCCCATAGCCGTCCCACGCCTCTGGAGAAAGAAATCCCCCCCAAATTCAAAGTAGTTATGGTTGAGAAGGAAGTTAGTAACTTCCACCACAAAGTTCACAAAGTTTGATTCCGGTCCATATTGTTTTTCTAAGAAAAACCGAATGGCCTGTAGCCCCTTTATGTGTGGAATAGAGGTATATAGCGATTTTACATCAGCTGTCAACCAAACATAATGTTTGCTCCAAACTACTCTTGAGAGAAGATTGAGTACATGCTTGGTATCTGAGAGAAAGCTCCATAAAGCACTCACCATTGGCTGCAAGACATGATCCAGCCACTCTGACAGGTGCTCCAGCAGGGATCCAATGCCACTTACGATTGGCCTCCCCTGTACATTTTCAGTGGATTTGTGGACCTTGGGCAGGTGGTTAAATGTAGGGATGGTGGGATTAGACACTATGAGATAATCTCGTGTCTTGGCATCAATAAAGCCTAGCTCCACACCATCGTCCACAAGGGAGGCCAACCGCCGCTGGAACCTCCCCGTCGGATCACCTGGCAGAGCACTGTAGTCATCAGTATTCCTTAATTGCCTGTAAGCCTCCTCCCTGAAGCTACTGGCATTGAGCACCACTATGGTGCCACCCTTATCTGCGGCCCTCACCACTATGTTTTCATTGCTGGCTAGGCTGTCTAGTGCCTTCCTCTGTAGTGCTGATATGTTGTTATGTTTGCCCCTCTCTGACTTATAATATAACTTTGTGAGATCTGATTCTACCCTCTGTTGGAATTTCTCCAAGACTTGGCCTCTGTTCTGGATCGGATAGAACGAGGACTTACACTTAAAGGATGGAACCTGTATACACCCAGCCCCGCTGGCCTCATCCCCTAGTGTCTCTAGAGACCTAATGTCACAGAGTTCCTGGAAACTTAGTTGATTATCGGGCCCTAGGCCTACTAAGCCCCCTGACCTGTTCCTGGGAATAGATGCGTGGCTCTCATCACTCCCTCCCTCTTGGGAATGATAGAACTTTCTTAATGTTAGTTTCCGAATTAGCTTATTAACATCAAGTAATGTCCTGAACAGGTTAAAGTCTGCAGTGGGCGTAAAGGACAGTCCCAAACTCAGTACCTCCAGTTCATGTTTGGTCAACACCACATCTGAGAGATTCAGTACATTCTGTAGTTGCCTCGGCCTCTGCCCCTCCTCTGAGGATACCTCCTTTGTTCCTTGTATTGGTGGCTTTGATCCTTGCTGGCGCCTCCCCCCCCCGTCTGGTGTTCTTTGGGGGACGTGAAAAACCTATTCCAATTGTACTCTCTCCACTTCCGTAGCCTCTGTAGTGCTCGTCTCTACACATCTTGTTTCTTCCCTGTAGTGTGAGCGTGGCTGTGGAGCCTGTGTTTTTAGTATAGAGGGTGGTAGAGGTATTGAATTATCCTTTGGTCTGGTAACTGGTGTCTTAGGTGGTAATTCTTCCCCACCCGATCCAGACCCCTCATCACATGATTCACCTTCACTTTCAAAGAAGTTCACTCTCCTTCTACTTTGCCTATGTCTGTTATTCCCCCTCGATTTGTTTGGGTAAAATGTATTTCTATTGTGTTCCTTCCTTAAAGTTTGTCTATCCTTTTTGTTCCATACATAGACACGATTCAAGTCGTAGTCTAGCTGATCTCTAAGGTATTTACTGTGTTTTATTTCTAATAGCAGTGTTTTCGCTTCTGCTATTATTTGCTGAAGTGTGCTGTCAAACTTTAAATAGCTTGGTTCCTTGCTCCTATTATTTAGTTCCCTCTGAACCTCTTTAATTTTTAATGTTAGCTCCTCTAGGGATTTCTGTTTGTATTCGCAGATCAACTGCATGAGTTTCTGTGAGCAGGTACTCAGGTGGCCATTCCACAGATCAATGAATATTTTATCATCTGTGACAAAAGTTGGAAATTTGTTTAGCCTCAGTCCCCTGGGTATAATGCCCAATTCCTGATATTTAGTCAAAGTCTTTATATCCCAAATGAGCTTGTTTTCTTTTAGGAGTAGAAATTCTAATTCTTCAAATAGGGCAACCAAGCTATAATGGGATTTGTCAGTGGAAAACACTTTATTATAATCCACAGGTGCAGTGTTCCTTTCCTGTGCATTCCTCAGTGAAAACAGTGAAGCTACTTCAGTATTACCCCCTTCACTCATACCTGACCGCAAAAAACGCTCACACAATAAAAATGTTTTAAAAAAAAAAATGATAGCAATGGTTGTGTGCCAATAACATCAATTGGTGTAGATACCACCTAGGACTTCGGTTACCCTCCCAGGAGTCTGGCCTAGACCCCACGTATACACGTAATGAAACAGAAAACAAGGGAAAGTCAATTAGATAGAGAGTAACCGCGGTGATGTATGTCAATCCACTTAAGAGCAGTGTGTTGGTCAGCTAGCTCCCAAAATCACAATACATGTAATGTTTGAATATTGACAGGATTATATAACCAGGTCCAGTGAGTTTTCCCTACCTCAGGCTTGGACCGGTGAGATTCGTATACCACCGCTATATGCACATATGTAAGAATGAAATGCAATGCAAAAACACTAGATGTCTAGTAAATATATGCCAAGAGTCCACACCTCATACCTGTGTGCTGCTGGATCCTGAGCGACAGTCCGTTGCGGCAATATATCCGTTCTCCTTACTGTGTATGGGACGTCTGATTCAGTTGGTATCCAGCTCCTGCGGTAAACCTGAGTGAACTCTGATGGCTGCGGTGGGTAGCTCCTCCTTCCGTTAGTGTCCCAGGTGATGGGCGTAATAATGCGGTCAGGAAATTGGTGCAATACCTGGCTGCTGTGCTACACTAGGGGCCGGTCAAATGAGAACAAGAAGTAAAAAAGGAGCACAAGCAGCGGTTCAATGCACAAAAATTTATTTACAAGTGCCAAACATAGCGCCTTGGCGCTCAGAGTGAAGAAAATTAACACGTTTGTCAAGCAAAACAAAACCGTGAGAGGGGATAATACACCCCGGGGTAAATACTGACAAAAATCAATGAGACTAGCATTAAGAGTAGTTTGGAGCAAACATTATGTTTGGTTGACAGCTGATGTAAAATCGCTATATACCTCTATTCCACACATAAAGGGGCTACAGGCCATTCGGTTTTTCTTAGAAAAACAATATGGACCGGAATCAAACTTTGTGAACTTTGTGGTGGAAGTTACTAACTTCCTTCTCAACCATAACTACTTTGAATTTGGGGGGGATTTCTTTCTCCAGAGGCGTGGGACGGCTATGGGGGCCAAATTTGCCCCCTCCTATGCCAACTTGTTTATGGGTTGGTGGGAGCTGTCCCACGTCTATGGAGATGGGAATCCTCACAAAGACAAAGTGATTTGGTACGGTCGCTATATCGATGACCTCCTATTTATATGGGGAGGCAGTGAATCTGAATTACAGACATTCATAAAAAGTCTTGATGATGACTCTATGGGGATACACTTTACTAATGAGATACAAAGCGACACTATCAATTTTCTAGACGTAACCCTCAGAGGTAGACAGGATCATTTTATCAGCTCAGAGACCTACCGCAAACCCATTTCGGGCAACTCACTGCTACATGCAGCTAGTTGCCATCCACCAGGAGTGTTTAAAGGGGTAGCGAAGGGTCAGTTCATTAGGCTGAAAAGAAACTGCAGTAATGCAGAGGTTTATGAGAAACAGGCCAATGAACTGACCTTACGTCTGAAAGAGAGGGGCTATAGGAGTTCTGTCATCACAAAAGCGAGGAACACTGTTAGAGGAATACCTAGGGAAAGACTCCTTAGGCCTAAATCCTGCACTCAGGAAGGGAAAGACAACAAAGTTGTCTTCCTAACTGAGTACTCAAGACAGTACAGGGAAATTTGCCAAATAGTGAGGCATAATTTTAACATGCTATCTGCAGATGACAAACTCCAAAAAGTGGTTACAGATGGCCTAAGGTACTCCTACAAGAAAAACAGAACAATAGGAAACATTGTGGCACCCACAAGAATTAAAAAGACAGGACAACCCACTTCATGGTTGAGTTGTAAGGGTACATTTCACTGCCACCATCGTACATGTGTGGCCTGTGAAAAGCTGGCCCCTGGAAACCAGTTTACCTCACTAATGACAGGTCAGAATTTTATGATAGATTCTTGCCTCAATTGCAGGTCTACATATGTGGTTTATGTCATTTCTTGTAGGGAATGTTCCCTTCAATATGTAGGCCTCACGACAAGAGAGGCCAGAACCCGTATTAAAGAGCACCTTAGTGATATAAGGGCGGGTGTACTCACTACAGCATTGATTCAACATTTTGCGGGTACACACCAGAAAGACACTAGCTCCTTTTCTTGGACCATTATTGAGAGGGTGGCTCCCTGTAAGGGTGGAGTTGACAGGGTCCGCAGGTTGGGGGAGAGGGAGGCCTTCTGGATTTTTAAACTCAGGACAAGAGTTCCAGAGGGCCTTAATTCGGAATATGACCTTATCAATTTTTGGTAGGGCCTATCCTCTCCCCCACCCGGTTCACCATGTCTATACTATGTTACCCCTGGAGAGTAGGAGCCTAACAACACAGGATACTTCAGTATAGCTTTCCGGGTCCCTGGTACTTTAGCTTGCCCTCTAGATACACTTTTCTATTGCAAATAAGGCTTCCTGTTATAATAATAAGGCTACCTGTTGTCCAGTATGTTAAGGAATGCATATGATTACAGCACTTTTGTATCTGTAGACACTATTGACTTTATTATTTTTATTATGAGCTAATTGTACTATTATTATTACTATCATTAGTATGGCTTATGAACAGTATGTATGCCTAGGGTCTGGTTACTATAGCTTAATATTTACATGAGTTGTATATCTCTGGTTGCAAACAACGGTTATCCTGTGCTTATACCATCTGTATTTTTCATTTCAGCAACTATGAAGCGGTTTCCCAGCAACACAAATGTTTCCAGCTGGGTCCGGGGTTCTTTACTACTCTCTCTTGTCTGAATTGAGTACATTACATTTTTTCATGTTTGATTACTGAAATTGTTTATATTTATTAGATTGTTGTTACACATAATGCACTGGAATTGTTTATTTCTATTCTATTCCATATGTTTTACTGTGAGCTGACAACAGTGCATATCTCTGTGCTTTCACAGGTGTTCATAGCTACGCAAATAAATTCCCATTGGAGGACTAATTAATGGGAGTGTTCCCAACTACCAATAGGATGACTAGCCACTGTTTTTAAGTTCACCTCACTGTGTTTTAGCCAGGTAATGAGTAAGGCTGTAAGCTGAAACGCGTATACCTGTTTCTTAATGCTAGTCTCATTGATTTTTGTCAGTATTTACCCCGGGGTGTATTATCCCCTCTCACGGTTTTGTTTTGCTTGACAAACGTGTTAATTTTCTTCACTCTGAGCGCCAAGGCGCTATGTTTGGCACTTGTAAATAAATTTTTGTGCATTGAACCGCTGCTGGTGGTAAAGGTCCTGACTGGCCTGATATTGGGAGGTGGAGGGGGGTAAAGACATCTACCCTTTGGGGATGCCTTGGCTGCCCCTCAAAACCAAAAGAATAGTCCTCCAGCCAGGGCTCCTGCCAGGGCTCCTCTTCAAAACTTGGTGGCATTACGTATGGGTCCTCAACAGAGGCAATCCAATCCACCTCATGCCTGGGAGCGTACTGTTGAGGGATTCTCTGGCCTGGTGGTTGTGGTGGAGGCATTCTCTGGCCTGGTGGTTGTGCTGGAGCCATTCTCTGGCCTGGTGGTTGTGCAGGAGCCATTCTCTGGCCTGGTGGTTGTGCTTGAGCTATTCTCTGGCCTGGTAGTTGCGGTGGATGCATGCCCGTTTGCACCCTGGTGACAGGAGGTTCTGTGGAGGAGTCAAATGATGAGAGGTATTAGTACAATCATATATATATCCATGTGGGCATACAATGTACATTGATACATGCTAGGGCCTATACTCATTCTTATGTCAAACTCTATAACATGCATGTGCACATTGTGATTTGTGATATGAGGGATTTTAATATGCAAAGTGTACATGTATGTGTTTCATACAATAGTTCTGTGTACATGTCAGTGATGGAGAAAATGTGTTCTTTAAGTTACACTATGGTCACACAATTTCCTTTAGCCTGATGTAGGCACATAACGTGCTTTCTTGAGCTAAAAGTATTGCGATGGCTATAGTGTCCATTTACTGAAAACTCTACATGTGGCTTGTGGCCTGTGTTACTCCGAGACATGTTAGTATTTAACTATTCCACCTCATATCATGAATTTCAATGTGTTAAGTAGCATTAAATGGACATTAAACCCATATTGATTCTTTCATGATTCAGCTAGAGCATGCAATTTTAAACAACTTTGTAATTTACTTCCATTAGCTAATTTGCTTCATTCTCTTGATATTCTTAGCTGAAAAGCATATCTAGATAGGCTCAGAAGCTGCTGATTGGTGGCTGCACATCAATGCCTCATGTGATTTGCTCACCCATGTGCATTGATATTTCATAAACAAAGAATAACAAAATAATGAAGCAAAATAGATAATAGAAGTAAATTGGGATGTTGTTTAAAACTGTATTCTCTATCTGAATAATGACATAAAAAGCTTTGGTTTAATGTCCCTTTAATGTGAAATCTAATTGTAGATGTTTTTGTTAGTAGGCCAAATACCATGCTCCTCATTGTGTACATGAATGTGTGACATTAAAGGATGTTATATTTCAAATACATATAATACTGATGTGTGGGATGTTACTCACCAGCATGCTGTGCTGATGTTGCAGTCCCTGAGTCACGAGCCCCTGGAAGTCCACGGACTGCTGTGACGCTCAGGGACCTCCGAATGATCTCCTGCCACTCATTATATTCCACCTCCTGGGGAGGACCACCGTCTGTTCCCCTCTGGTGCATGGCTTCTTGGCCCATTTTCTCCTTGACCCGCCTCTTGCAGTCATTCCATCTTTTCTTGAGCCCATCCACATTCCTCCTCTGCTGGGCCACGCTGTCGACTGCCTCCTCGAGCCTCAGCCATGCATCTTTACGCATTCGGGCAACTCCTTTGCTCTTCTATTGGCCAAAGAGGGCAGTGTGGTTCACCATGACGGCCTGGGCTAGCGCGAGGTTTTCGGCAAAAGAGAAGTTAGGGCACCTCATGCGCTCCTCGTCCTGGGCCGCCTGGCTCCCTCCATGGGATGTCCCTGGTGTGGGTTCCTCCCTATCATCTCCCTCCTCCCCCCTTCTATCCCCATGTGCACCCTCTATCCCTCTTCTGAGTGTGCCTGGCCTTGGGGCAGCCCCACTCCCATCCTCCCTTCTAGCTCTCCCTCTCCCCACTCCGCTCACTCCCTGACGGGGACCCTGCTGCTCCTCTTGTCCATAATCCTCCCCCTGCAACTCCCCTTCCCTCCTCCCCCCCCGCCCTAGCTCTCCCTGCCATCCTCAAACTACACACACTCACACACTCACACTCACTCCCACTGCAATCACACACAATCACAACCAAACACTCAGCCTATCACACTGTAAAAGATAAATAAAATGTGTGAGGTGTTAGAAAAAAAGTGTTGTGTATTGTGTATATGTGTGTATGCAAAATGTGTGCAATATGTAAAAAAAAGTGTTAGTAAATGTACAGGCTTACCAATCCAACAATCCAACCTAACTAACTGAATTAAATGCTCCTCTCTCACTACTCTTACCACTAATCTCTACTCACTGTAGTATGCTGTAGCTCCAAGAACCAACCAAACACACTAAAGAAAATGGCCGCTGCGCATTGGGTTTATGTATGAATTTTGAATGGCGTAATTACGTGTCGCATCTTTTAGAACTGGCCGTTGTTTTTTACGATTCGTAGGGTTAAGGGGTTAATTAGGGACCATGTAGGCAGCTTGTAGAGTTAATTTTAGCTTAAGTGTAGTGCAGTAGACAACCCAAAGTATTGATCTAGGCCCATTTTGGTATATTTAATGCCACCATTTCACCGCCAAATGCAATCAAATAAAAAAAAATTGTTCACTTTTTCACAAACTTTAGGTTTCTCACAGAAATTATTTACAAACAACTTATGCAATTATGGCATAAATGGTTGTAAATGCTTCTCTGGGATCCCCTTTGTTCAGAAATAGCAGACTTATATGGCTTTGGCGTTGCTTTTTGGTAATTAGAAGGCTGCTAAATGCCACTGCGCACCACACGTGTTTAATGCCCAGCAGTGAAGGTGTTAATTAGGGAGCATGTAGGCAGCTTGTAGAGTTAATTTTAGCTTAAGTGTAGTGTAGTAGACAACCCAAAGTACTGATCTAGGCCAATTTTGGTATATTTAATGCCACCATTTCACCGCCAAATGCAATCAAATAAAAAACAATTGTTCACTTTTTCACAAACTTTAGGTTTCTCACAGAAATTATTTACAAACAACTTATGCAATTATGGCATAAATGGTTGTAAATGCTTCTCTGGGATCCCCTTTGTTCAGAAATAGCAGACTTATATGGCTTTGGCGTTGCTTTTTGGTAATTAGAAGGTTGCTAAATGCCACTGCGCACCACAAGTGTTTTATGCCCAGCAGTGAAGGGGTTAATTAGGGAGCATGTAGGCAGCTTGTAGACTTAATTTTAGCTTAAGTGTAGTGTAGTAGACAACCCAAAGTATTGATCTAGGCCCATTTTGGTATATTTAATGCCACCATTTCACCGCCAAATGCGATCAAATAAAAAAAAACTGTTCAATTTTTCACAAACTTTTGGTTTCTCACAGAAATGATTTACAAACAACTTATGCAATTATGGCATAAATGGTTGTAAATGCTTCTCTGGGATCCCCTTTGTTCAGAAATAGCAAAGTTATATGGCTTTGGCGTTGCTTTTTGGTAATTAGAAGGCTGCTAAATGTCACTGTGCACCACACGTGTTTTATGCCCAGCAGTGAAGGGGTTAATTAGGGAGCATGTAGGGAGCTTGTAGAGTTAATTTTAGCTTAAGTGTAGTGTAGTAGACAACCCAAAGTATTGATCTAGGCCCATTTTGGTATATTTCCTGCCACCATTTCACCGCCAAATGCGATCAAATTTAAAAAAAAATTAAATTTTTTCCCAATTTTAGGTTTCTCACTGAAATTATTTACAAACAGCTTGTGCAATTATGGCACAAATGGTTGTAAATGCTTCTCTGGGATCCCCTTTGTTCAGAAATAGCAGACATATATGACTTTGGCGTTGCTTTCTGGTAATTAGAAGGCCGCAAAATGCTGCTGCGCATCACACGTGTATTATGGCTAGCAGTGAAGGGGTTAATTAGGTAGTTTGTAGGGAGCTTGCAGGGTTAATTTTAGCTTTAGTGTAGAGATCAGTCTCCCACCTGACACATCAGACCCCCTGATCCCTCCCAAACGGCTCCCTTCCCTCCCGCACCCCACAATTGTCCCTGCCATCTTAAGTACTGGCAGAAAGTCTGCCAGTACTAAAATAAAAGTTTTTTAAAAAATTTAAAAAAATTATTAGCATATTTACATATGCTGTGGTGTAGCATCCCCCTTAGCCCCCAACCTCCCTGATCCCCCCCCCAAAACAGCTCTCTAACCCTCCCCATCTGCCTTATTGGTGGCCATCTTGGGTACTGGCAGCTGTCTGCTATTAATTCACACTCAAAAAAGTGTTGTTTTTCTTAAATGTACACTACTGTTACACCAGATATGAGTGGTGGCACTGGGCAAGTGGTCACAGTATACGCTGTGAGCCTGACACACACGCTGGCAGGCAGGCAACTGCAATTAGATTACACAGGAAAAAAAAAAAAGCAGACTGATGTTCTAGCCCTAAAAAGGCTTACAGCAGAGATCAGATGAGTCCTTCAGGACTGTAGTGGACACTGAATACACTAGCCTAGCTATCGATTTCCCTATTAAATCAGCAGCAGCTACACTTAGGGTTGCCACCTCAGCCATGTTTTCCTGGACACTTATGAGTTACACATGCTGCAGGGTGTGCAGGGGGGGACATGTATTGTGTTTCTGGACAGCACTATTCATATTCCTCCCTGCACACCCTGCAGCATGTGTAACTTATAAGTGTTCTGTATTTTAAGGAACGGGTGGCAACCCTAGCTACACTGTCCCTCCTCTCACTAAGAATGCAGCTTCCGAATGAATCTAAAATGGATGCTGTCCAGGAGGTGGGAGGGTCTGGGAGGGAGGGTCTGCTGCTGATTGGCTGGAATGTGTCTTCTGACTGTGAGGTAGAGGGTCAAAGTTTACTCAATGATGAGGAATAGGGGGCGGACCGAACATCGCATATGTTCGCCGTCCGCGGCGAACGCGAACATGCTATGTTCGCTGCGAACTATTCGCCAGCGAATTATTCGCGACATCACTAATGATCTATTGAATAATAGAAAAATAGATTAAATTAAATCAATGAATAATTGTTATATACATACTTTTATATATATACTAGTCCTAAAGCCCGTTCACACGGGCCATTTTTTGCAGTACAGCGGTCCCATCCCTTGCGCTCTCTCCCTTCCCCTCTCTTTTGCTCTCTCTTTCTCCACTCTCTTTTGCGCTCTCTCCCTCCCCCTCTCTTTTGCTCTCTCTTTCTCCCCTCTCTTTTACTCTCTCTCTTTTTCTCCCCTCTCTTTTACTCTCCCTCTCTCCCCTCTCTCTTTCTCTTTTACTCTCCCTCTCTCCCCTCTCTTTTGTGCTCTCTCCCCCCTCTTTTGTGCTCTCTCCCCTCTCTTTTGTGCTATCTCCCCCCCTCTCTTTTGTGCTCTCTCCCCCCTCTCTTTTGTGCTCTCTCCCCCCTGTCTTTTGTGCTCTCTCCTCCCTCTCTTTGTGCTCTCTCCCCCCTCTCTTTTGTGCTCTCTCCCCCCTCTCGTTTGTGCTCTCTCCCCCTTCTCTTTTGTGCTCTCTCCCCCCTCTCTTTTGTGATCTCTCCCCCCTCTCTTTTGTGCTGTCTCCCCCTCTCTTTTGTGCTCTCTCCCCCTCTCTTTTGTGCTCTCTCCCCCTCTCTTTTGTGCTCTCTCCTTCTCTCTTTTGTGCTCTCCCCCCTCTCTTTTGTGCTGTCTCTCTCCCCCCTCTCTTTTGTGCTGTCTCTCTTCCCATCTCTTTTGTGCTGTCTCTCCCCCTCTCTTTTGTGCAGTCTCTCCCCCTCTCTTTTGTGCTGCCTCTCTCCCCCATCTCTTTTGTACTGTCTCTCTCCCCATATCTTTTGTGCAGTCTCTCCCCATCTCTTTTGTGCAGTCTCTCCCCCTCTCTTTTGTGCTGCCTCTCTCCCCCATCTCTTTTGTGCTGTCTCTCTCCCCATCTCTTTTGTGCAGTCTCTCCCCATCTCTTTTGTGCAGTCTCTCCCCCTCTCTTTTGTGCTGCCTCTCTCCCCCATCTCTTTTGTGCTGTCTCTCTCCCCATCTATTTTGTGCTGTCTCTCTCCCCATCTCTTTTATGCTGTCTCTCTCCCCCTCTCTTTTGTGCTGTCTCTCTCCCCCATCTCTTTTGTGCTGTCTCTCCCCCTCTCTTTTGTGCTGTCTCTCTCCCCCTCTCTTTTGTGCTGTCTCTCTCCCCATCTCTTTTGTGCTGTCTCTCCCCCCTCTCTTTTGTGCTGTCTCTCTCCCCCATCTCGTTTGTGCTGTGTCTCTTCCCCTCTCTTTATCCCCCCTCTTCTGCTGCTCTCTGTCTCCAATGTCTCGGCAGTCAGCCCCGCCCACATCACGCCCGGGCCCCGCCCAACCATGCCCACGCACCACCCGGTCACGCCCATGTCACGCCTGGTCACGCCCAGCCACGCCCACATCATACCCGGCCACGTCCACGACGCACCCGCCGGCCACGCCCACTCCACCACACGCTGACCCTGACTCCAGATGCCAGGTCAGTCGGAAGGCCAGGTGTGTTTATCCTCGCATGCAGTTTCTACTGCGCATGACAGCTTCGGACAAACACACTTGGCCTTTTATTATATAGGATAGATATATAGATAGATAGATAGATAGATAGATAGATAGATAGATATGTATTTATCTATATTTATTTTAATAATAATCTTTGTTAAATAAAAAATTATTTTTTTATTTTTTTTAAAAAGAGCTTTATTTAGTTCAAATAAGTATACACGTCATAAATTGAATGCACGAAACATACATCAAGAGTGTTACATTAGAAAACATCTTCAGAGCAACTCATTAATAAGATTACATTCTTTAGCTCAGTATATTTCTTGCTAGAGTCCAATTTCTAACATTATAGACCTCTCTTGGGTCCTTAACAAGGTCTTATATGAACGGTATTGGGCACATATTGAGACAAAGGGAAAACTAGGTGTAAGGGAAACAAAGAATTATAATATTCCAAACAATGTAAAATAAAGATATTGGAAAAATCTCTGTCCCGACCCTGCATCTACTAAACACATTGACTGCAGTAATAAAAGGCAACGCACCTTTTTATAAGTATAAGGTTAGTAGTGAACTCAATTTGACTGATCTGACATTTTGAATTAATTTTGATGTGGCTTAAGGAGGGCACGTTGCTGACTTTGTGTAGTGAATGTAAGATAGATATACTATGTTGTCACTATGATTATTCGTGTTAAGAAAGGCGTTCTGTGGCATGGCTCAAAACATCTGAGGGAGGAATAAGGCTACCTTATGATCCTGCCTTTCTTGTGCTTATGTGTCGAGCGTTGAGGTGTATTGCCTCCACATGTCTACCATTAGCTCATGGGACCCTATGATATCTCTCCAACTGTAATAGGTTTTCTACTTGTGCTCTCCATTCTGAGGCTGTAGGTACTGTTTTTGTTTTCCAGTATTTCAGGATTAGTGTTTTAGCGCTGTTGATTAACAGTATCAGCAATGTTTTTGCTGTGTCATTAGTGAGCTTAGGGGTTGCTATGAAGAGGAGGATGAGCGGGTCATTGGGTAACTGTTTCCCTATTATGTCTGATATTTGCTTCAATACTTCTACCCAGAATGTGTCTAATTTGTCACATTTCCACCATATGTGTGTGGGGTTCCCTACCTCTCCGCACCCTCTCCAGCACATGTTGCTCGCTGTTTTATAGATCTTATGTAATCTGCTAGGTGTGAGATACCACCTCGTAAGAAATTTGTAGTTTGTCTCTAAAACCCTTGTAGATATTGAGGATTTCTTAGTTGCTAAGAAGGCTCTACGCCACTCATTAGGTGTTATGTTGATTCTCAGTTCCTTTTCCCATGCTCTAGTGTATGTTGGGAGCTTTTTTTCATCTTCTAATACTGTTTGTTTGTATAGTATGGATACTGCGTGTCTGGGAGTGTTATTTTGGTGGCATATATGTTCGAATGGCGTTAGCTGTCTGGTTAGCTGATGTTTGTGAGGGTGCTTGTCGAGGTAGTGGCACATCTGCGTGTATGAGAACCAGTTCATGTTTATGTCAGGGTATTTTTATTTTATGTCTTTTAATGCCCTTATTTTTCCATCCTGTAAAAATATTGCTATGATTCTATCTTTGATGTGGATTCCTGGTTCTGTTTGGTTGTCCTTATAGCTCCAGGGTAAAGTGATATTGTTGCTGAGGGGTAGCATTGGGGAGTGTATGCTTGATATGTTTGTGGATGTGTTCGTCAGTCTGTCCCATGTTGTAAAACATTCTGTCAATATTGGGTATTGGAATATCATATCAGGTCTTTGTTTATTGGGGGTCCAAGCTGCGATTCCAGCATTGCTTAGCCCTAATATGTGCCTATCAAGTTGTACCCATTGCTTGTGCTCACTAGTGATGTCCCGAATAGTTCGCCGGAGAATAGTTCCCGGCAAACATAGCTTGTTCGCGTTCGCAACGGCGGGCGAACATATGCGATGTTCGATCCGCCCCCTATTCGTCATCATTGAGTAAACTTTGACCCTGTATCTCACAGTCTGCAGACACATTCCAGCCAATCAGCAGCAGACCCTCCCTCCCAGTCCCTCCCAGCTCCTGGACAGCAGCCATTTTAGATTCATTTGGAAGCTGCTTTCTTAGTGAGAGGAGGGACAGTGTAGCTGCTGCTGATTTAATAGGGAAATTCATAGCTAGGCTAGTGTATTCAGTGTGCACTACAGTCCTGAAGGACTCATCTGATCTCTGCTGTAAGGACAGCACCCCAAAAAGCCCTTTTTAGGGCTGCTTTTTTCCCCTGTGTAATCTAATTGCAATTGCCTGCCAGCGTGTGTGCCAGGCTCACAGCGTATACTTTGCCCACTTGCCCAGTGCCACCACTCATATCTGGTGTAACATTAGTGTAAATTTAAAAAAAAAAAACTTTTTTGACTGTTAAACATCAGTCTGCTAGTGTAATCTAATTGCAGTTGCCTGCCTGCCAGCGTGTGTGCCAGACTCACAGCGTATACTGTGCCAACTTGCCCAGTGCCACCACTCATATCTGGTGTAACATTAGTGTAAATTTAAAAAAAAAAACTTTTTTGACGGTGAAACATCAGTCTGCTTGTGTAATCTAATTGCAGTTGCCTTCCTGCCAGCGTGTGTGCCAGGCCCACTTGCCCACAATGCCACCACTCATATCTGTTGTAACAGTAGTGTAAATTTTAAAAAAAAACTTTTTTGACTGTGAAACATCAGTCTGCTAGTGTAATCTAATTGCAGCTGCCTGTCTGCCTGCGTGTGTGCCAGGCCCACTTGCCCAGTGCCACCACTCATATCTGGCGTAACAAACAGTAGTGTAAATTTAAAAAAAAAACTTTTTTGACTGTGAAACATCAGTCTGCTAGTGTAATCTAATTGCAGTTGCCTGCCTGCCAGCGTGTGTGCCAGGCGCACTTGCCCAGTGCCACCACTCATATCTGGTGTAACAGTAGTGTAAATTTAAAAAAAAAAAAACTTTTTTGACTGTGAAACATCAGTCTGCTAGCGTAATCTAATTGCAGTTGCCTGCCTGCCAGCGTGTGTGCCAGGCTCACAGCATATACTGTTCCCACTTGCCCAGTGCCACCACTCATATCTGGTGTAACAGTAGTGTAAATTTAAAAAAAAAAAACTTTTTTGACTGGGAAACATCAGTCTGCTAGTGTAATCTAATTGCAGTTGCCTGCCTGCCAGCGTGTGTGCCAGGCCCACTTGCCCAGTGCCACCACTCATATCTGGTGTAACAGTAGTGTAAATTAAAAAAAACAAAACTTTTTTGACTGTGAAACATCAGTCTGCTTGTGTAATCTAATTGCAGTTGCCTGCCTGCCAGCGTGTGTGCCAGGCTCACAGCGTATACTGTGCCCACTTGCCCAGTGCCACCACTCATATCTGGTGTAACAGTAGTGTAAATATATAAAAAAAAAACTTTTTTGACTGTGAAACATCAGTCTGCTTGTGTAATCTAATTGCAGTTGCCTGCCTGCCAGCGTGTGTGCCAGGCTCACAGCGTATACTGTGCCCACTTGCCCAGTGCCACCACACATATCTGGTGTAACAGTAGTGTAAATATAAAAAAAAAAATTTTGACTGTGAAACATCAGTCTGCTTGTGTAATCTACTTGCAGTTGCCTGCCTGCCAGCGTGTGTGCCAGGCTCACGGCGTATACTGTGCCCACTTGCCCAGTGCCACCACTCATATCTGTTGTAACAGTAGTGTAAATTTAAAAAAAAAAAACTTTTTTAACTGTGAAACATCAGTCTGCTAGTGTAATCTAATTGCAGTTGCATGTGTGCCAGGCTCACAGCGTATACTGTGCCCACTTGCCCAGTGCCACCACTCATATCTGGTGTAACAGTAGTGTAAATTAAAAAAAAAAAACTTTTTTGACTGTGAAACATCAGTCTGCTTGTGTAATCTAATTGCAGTTGCCTGCCTGCCAGCATGTGTGCCAGGCTCACAGCGTATACTGTGCCCACTTGCCCAGTGCCACCACTCATATCTTGTTTAATAGTAGTGTAAGTGTACATTTAAAACAAAAAAAACTTTTTGGACTGTGAAACATCAGTCTGCTTTTTTGTGTCAGACTCACAGCGTATACTGTGCCCACTTGCCCAGTGCCAACACTCATATCTTGTTTAATAGTAGTATAAGTGTACATTTAAAACAAAAAAAAACTTTTTGGACTGTGAAACATCAGTCTGCTTTTTTGTGTCAGGCTCACAGCGTATACTGTGCCCACTTGCCCAGTGCCACCACTCATATCTTGTTTAATAGTAGTGTAAGTGTAAATTTAAAAAAAATTAAACTTTTTGGACTGTGAAACATCAGTCTGCTTTTTTGTGTCAGGCTCACAGTGTATACTGTGCCCACTTGCCCAGTGGCACCACTCATATCTTGTTTAATAGTATTGTAAGTGTACATTTAAAAAAAATGACAGACAGAGGCAGGCCACCCCGCAGGTGCCGTCGTGGTCGTGGTGCTGTGATTCCCTTTGGCCCTAGAATAATGCCCAGTGTTCAGAGGCCACGTACCATGAACTCGAAAAGTTCTGAGGAGGACATAGTTGACTTTTTAACACAGGACACCCAATCTTCTATAGCTTCCGCTCCGAACCTTGACGCACCATCCTCCTCCAGCTTATCTACGGGCATCTCTCAAGTTACCACTCGCCTGCCTGCCGCCACCACCAACACTAGCACCACAGCCGCTTCACTTGATCTGGCAGAGGAGTTATTTACACATCATTTGGAAGAAATGAGTGATGCACAACCATCATTGACAGAGGATGTAGATAACAGTGATATGTCTCAGTCAGGCAGCATTACAGACATGGACGTACGGTGTGATGATGATGATGTTGTACCCGCTGCTACTTCCTTTGTTAATTTGTCAGATACAAGTGAAGCGGTTGATGATGACGATGCGTCCGTGGATGTCCCGTGGGTGCCCGCTAGAAGAGAAGAAGAACAGGGGGAAAGTTCAGATGGGGAGACAGAGAGGAGGAGGAGGAGGAGGAGGAGGAGGAGGAGATGAGTTGGAAGCAGGGGGAGGTCGTCGCAAGGAGCTAGTGGCACAGTCAGACAGCATGCATCGGCACCCAGGGTCAGCCAGACAGCACACTAATCAACGCATGCTGTTGCCACCACCAGAATGCCGTCATCACAGAGCTCAGCAGTGTGGCATTTTTTTTGTGTGTCTGCCTCTGACAACAGTGATGCCATATGCAACCTGTGCCAAAAGAAACTGAGTCGTGGGAAGTCCAACACCCACCTAGGTACAACTGCTTTGCGAAGGCACATGATCGCACATCACAAACGCCTATGGGATCAACACATGAGTAGAAGCAGCACACAAACTCAAAGCCGCCATCCTCCTCCTGGTCCAGCATCTTCAGCCACGTCAACCACTGCTGTCCTCCTTGCCCCCTCTCAACCATCCGCCACTCCGTCTCTCTTCTGGAGCATTTCCTGCTCATCTGCCCACAGTCAGGTGTCTGTCAAGGACATGTTTGAGCGTAAGAAGCCAATGTCACAAAGTCACCCCCTTGCCCGGCGTCTGACAGCTGGCTTGTCTGAACTCTTAGCCCGCTAGCTTTTACCATACAAGCTGGTGGAGTCTGAGGCGTTCCAAAAATTTGTACCTATTGGGACACCGCAGTGGAAGGTACCCAGCCAAAATTTCTTTTCACAAAAGGCAATCCCCAACCTGTACTCGATTGTGCGAAAGGAAGTAATGGCATGTCTGGCACACAGTGTTGGGGCAAGGGTCCATCTGACCACTGATAGCTGGTCTGCAAAGCATGGTCAGGGCAGGTATATCACCTACACTGCGCATTGGGTAAACCTGCTGACGGCTGACAACCATGGAATGCGTGGCTCTGCAGAGTTGGTGACACCGCCACGACTTGCAGGCAGGCCTGCTGCCACCTCCTCTACTCCTCCTACTCCATCCTCTTCCATAACCTCCTCGGCTGAGTCCTCTTCTGCTGCTGCGTCTTGCTCCACATCAACGGCACCCCCCCCAGCTCCCCAGGTACTATTCCACATCCCGGATACGGCAGTGTCACGCCGTCTTGGGGTTGACTTGCCTGAAAGCAGAGAGTCACACCGGACCAGCACTCCTGTCCGCCTTGAACGCACAGGTGGATCAGTGGCTGACTCCGCACCAACTGGAGATCGGCAAAGTGGTTTCTGACAACGGAAGTAATTTGGTGGTGGCATTGAAATTGGGCAAGTTGACACGTGTGCCGTGCATGGCACATGTGTAATCTGATCGTACAATGCTTTGTGCATAAGTACCCAGGCTTACAGGACATCCTGAAGCAGGCCAGGAAGGTGTGTGGCCATTTCAGGCGTTCCTACAGGGCCATGGCGCACTTTTCTGATATCCAGCGGCGAAACAACATGCCAGTGAGGCGCTTGATTTGCAACAGCCCGACACGTTGGAATTCAACACTCCTAATGTTCGACCGCCTGCTCCAACAAGAAAAAGCCGTTAACGAGTATTTGTATGACCGGGGTGCTAGGACAGCCTTTGCGGAGCTGGGAATTTTTTGCCACGTTACTGGGCGCTCATGCGCAATGCCTGTAGGCTCATGCGTCCTTTTGAGGAGGTGACAAACCTAGTCAGTCGCACCGAAGGCACCATCAGCGACATCATACCATTTGTTTTCTTCCTGGAGCGTGCCCTGCGAAGAGTGCTGGATCAGGCCGTAGATGAGCGTGAAGAGGAAGAGTTGTGGTCACCATCACCACCAGAAACATCCTTATCAGCATCGCTTGCTGGACCTGCGGCAACGCTGGAAGAGGATTGTGAGAAAAAGGAGTCAGAGGAGGAATGTGGCTTTGAGGAGGAGGAGGAAGACCAACCACAACAGGCATCCCAGGGTGCTCATTGTCACCTATCTGGTACCCGTGGTGTTGTACGTGGCTGGGGGGAAGAAGATACCTTCAGTGAGATCACTGAGGATGAGGAATGGGACATGACTAGCTCGGCATCCAACCTTGTGCAAATGGGGTCTTTCATGCTGTCGTGCCTGTTGAGGGACCCTCGTATAAAAAAGCTGAAGGAGAACGACCTGCACTGGGTGTCCACGCTACTAGACCCCCGGTATAAGCATAAAGTGCCTGAAATGTTACCGAATTACCGCAAGTCGGAAAGGATGCAGCAGTTCCAAAATAAATTAAAAAGTATGCTTTACACAGCATATAAGGGTGATGTCACAGCACAACGGGAATCTAACAGGGGAAGAGGTGAAAGTAATCCTCTGACTCCCACGACCACGCTGGCAAGGACAGGACGCTTAACAGACGTGTTGTTGATGGAGGACATGCAGTTCTTTTTAAGTCCTATGCATCGCCACAGCCCTTCGGGATCCACCCTCAGAGAACGACTTGACCGTCAGGTAGCAGACTACCTCGCCTTAACTGCAGATCTCGACACTCTGAGGAGCGATGAAGCCCTTGACTACTGGGTGTGCAGGCTTGACCTGTGGCCTGAGCTATCCCAATTTGCAATAGAACTTCTGGCCTGCCCCACTTCAAGTGTCCTGTCAGAAAGGACCTTCAGTGCAGCAGGAGGTATTGTCACTGAGAAGAGAAGTCGCCTAGGTCAAAAAAGTCTAGATTACCTCACCTTTATTAAGATGAATGAGGGATGGATCCCGAAGGGACTGACATTGGGCGATACATTCGACTAAAAAAGGCCTGATGAGATGAGCTGCCTTGGGCTAAAAATGGTCCACACACTGCTGTATTTTATCTTCGAATGCCGGATGACTTGCGTGACTTATCCGCCACCAACTATGGTTCAAGCCGCAATGTTTTAGGGCACTTTCTGCCTGGGAAACAAACATCAATTTTTCTGGCCGCTGCTACAGCAGCGGCTGCAACAATACCTAATATTTCAGGCATGTGAACAATACATGCCAAATTTTTCTGGCCTCTGGTGCTGCACTGTGGCTTCAAAAACCACACCAATCATATATGGTGGCACAGTAGATTGCATGCGCAGTGCCCCAAATTTGAAGTAGGAGGACCGACCAAGCATCTTTTTCCATCTTCCGGTTCCTAAAATCCATGCCATATACACGTCCCCTGATAGGGGGCATAACAGGTATTAAACTGATCAGAATAGTACTACTTAACACACCACTCATATCTGGTGGCACAGTAGATTGCACGCGCAGTGCCCCAAATTTGAAGTAGGTGGACCGACCAAGCATCTTTTTCCATCTCCCGGTTCCTAAAATCCATGCCATATACACGTCCCCTGGCACCGCAACTGCCTCTGGGAACCTTACCATGGGTCCCAGACCGCACGTCTTGTAATTCTCTGTCTGGGAAATGATCTATCTATCAAATCTATCTATTTATCTATCAAATCTATCTATCGTATCTATCAAATGTATATTGCATCTATTGATCTATCTATCTAATCTATGTATCTATCTATCAAATCTATCTATCTCGTGGCTGGACTGTTTTGTGACAGCCACTTGTGTTTCGGCCAAATGTCCGTCGGACAAATGTCCGTCGGACAAATGTCCCTCGGCTAAAAGTCCGGCCACGATTGCACGCGCAGTGCCCCAAATTTGAAGTAGGAGGACCGACCAAGCATCTTTTTCCATCTCTCGGTTCCTAAAATCCATGCCATATACACGTCCCCTGGTGCCACAACTGCCTCTGGGAACCTTACCATGGGTCACAGACCACACGTCTTGTAATTCTCTGTCTGGGAAATTATCTATCTATCAAATCTACCTATCTATCGTATCTATCAAATGTATATTGCATCTATTGATCTATCTATCTAATCTATGTATCTATCTATTAAATCTATCTATCTCGTGGCCGGACTGTTTTGTGACAGCCACTTGTGTTTCGGCCAAATGTCCGTCAGCCAAATTTCCGTCAGCTAAAAGTCCGGCCACAATTGCACGCGCAGTGCCCCAAATTTGAAGTAGGAGGACCGACCAAGCATCTTTTTCCATCTCCCGGTTCCTAAAATCCATGCCATATACACGTCCCCTGATAGGGGGCGTAACAGGTATTAAACTGATCAGAATAGTACTACTGAACACACCACTCATATCTGGTGGTACAGTAGATTGCACGCGCAGTGCCCCAAATTTGAAGTAGGAGGACCGACCAAGCATCTTTTTCCATCTCCCGGTTCCTAAAATCCATGCCATATACACGTCCCCTGGCGCCGCAACTGCCTCTGGGAACCTTACCATGGGTCTCAGACCGCACGACTTGTAATTCTCTGTCTGGGAAATTATCTATCTATCAAATCTATCTATTTATCTATCAAATCTATCTATCGTATCTATCAAATGTATATTGCATCTGTTGATCTATCTATGTAATCTATGTATCTATCTATCTATCTATCAAATCTATCTATCTCGTGGCCGGACTGTTTTGTGACAACCACTTGTGTTTCAGCCAAATGTCCGTCGGACAAATGTCCGTCGGCTAAAAGTCCGGCCACGATTGCACGCGCAGTGCCCCAAATTTGAAGTAGGAGGACCGACCAAGCATCTTTTTCCATCTCTCGGTTCCTAAAATCCATGCCATATACACGTCCCCTGGTGCCACAACTGCCTCTGGGAACCTTACCATGGGTCACAGACCACACGTCTTGTAATTCTCTGTCTGGGAAATTATCTATCTATCAAATCTACCTATCTATCGTATCTATCAAATGTATATTGCATCTATTGATCTATCTATCTAATCTATGTATCTATCTATTAAATCTATCTATCTCGTGGCCGGACTGTTTTGTGACAGCCACTTGTGTTTCGGCCAAATGTCCGTCAGCCAAATTTCCGTCAGCTAAAAGTCCGGCCACAATTGCACGCGCAGTGCCCCAAATTTGAAGTAGGAGGACCGACCAAGCATCTTTTTCCATCTCCCGGTTCCTAAAATCCATGCCATATACACGTCCCCTGATAGGGGGCGTAACAGGTATTAAACTGATCAGAATAGTACTACTGAACACACCACTCATATCTGGTGGTACAGTAGATTGCACGCGCAGTGCCCCAAATTTGAAGTAGGAGGACCGACCAAGCATCTTTTTCCATCTCCCGGTTCCTAAAATCCATGCCATATACACGTCCCCTGGCGCCGCAACTGCCTCTGGGAACCTTACCATGGGTCTCAGACCGCACGACTTGTAATTCTCTGTCTGGGAAATTATCTATCTATCAAATCTATCTATTTATCTATCAAATCTATCTATCGTATCTATCAAATGTATATTGCATCTGTTGATCTATCTATGTAATCTATGTATCTATCTATCTATCAAATCTATCTATCTCGTGGCCGGACTGTTTTGTGACAACCACTTGTGTTTCAGCCAAATGTCCGTCGGACAAATGTCCGTCGGCTAAAAGTCCGGCCACGATTGCACGCGCAGTGCCCCAAATTTGAAGTAGGAGGACCGACCAAGCATCTTTTTCCATCTCTCGGTTCCTAAAATCCATGCCATATACACGTCCCCTGGTGCCACAACTGCCTCTGGGAACCTTACCATGGGTCACAGACCACACGTCTTGTAATTCTCTGTCTGGGAAATTATCTATCTATCAAATCTACCTATCTATCGTATCTATCAAATGTATATTGCATCTATTGATCTATCTATCTAATCTATGTATCTATCTATTAAATCTATCTATCTCGTGGCCGGACTGTTTTGTGACAGCCACTTGTGTTTCGGCCAAATGTCCGTCAGCCAAATTTCCGTCAGCTAAAAGTCCGGCCACAATTGCACGCGCAGTGCCCCAAATTTGAAGTAGGAGGACCGACCAAGCATCTTTTTCCATCTCCCGGTTCCTAAAATCCATGCCATATACACGTCCCCTGATAGGGGGCGTAACAGGTATTAAACTGATCAGAATAGTACTACTGAACACACCACTCATATCTGGTGGTACAGTAGATTGCACGCGCAGTGCCCCAAATTTGAAGTAGGAGGACCGACCAAGCATCTTTTTCCATCTCCCGGTTCCTAAAATCCATGCCATATACACGTCCCCTGGCGCCGCAACTGCCTCTGGGAACCTTACCATGGGTCTCAGACCGCACGACTTGTAATTCTCTGTCTGGGAAATTATCTATCTATCAAATCTATCTATTGTATCTATCAAATGTATATTGCATCTGTTGATCTATCTATGTAATCTATGTATCTATCTATCTATCAAATCTATCTATCTCGTGGCCGGACTGTTTTGTGACAGCCACTTGTGTTTTGGCCAAATGTCCGTCGGACAAATGTCCGTCGGCTAAAAGTCCGGCCACAATTGCACGCGCAGTGCCCCAAATTTGAAGTAGGAGGACCGACCAAGCATCTTTTTCCATCTCCCGGTTCCTAAAATCCATGCCATATACACGTCCCCTGATAGGGGGCGTAACAGGTATTAAACTGATCAGAATAGTACTACAGAACACACCACTCATATCTGGTGGCACAGTAGATTGCACGCGCAGTGCCCCAAATTTGAAGTAGGAGGACCGACCAAGCATCTTTTTCCATCTCCCGGTTCCTAAAATCCATGCCATATACACGTCCCCTGGCGCCGCAACTGCCTCAGGGAACCTTACCATGGGTCTTAGACCGCACGTCTTGTAATTCTCTGTCTGGGAAATTATCTATCTATCTATCAAATCTATCTATTTATCTATCAAATCTATCTATCGTATCTATCAAATGTATATTGCATCTATTGATCTATCTATCTAATCTATGTATCTATCTATCTATCTATCAAATCTATCTCGTGGCCGGACTGTTTTGTGACAGCCACTTGTGTTTCGGCCAAATGTCCGTCGGCCAAATGTCCGTTGGCCAAATGTCCGTCAGCTAAAAGTCCGGCCACGATTGCACGCGCAGTGCCCCAAATTTGAAGTAGGAGGACCAACCAAGCATCTTTTTCCATCTCCCAGTTCCTAAAATCCATGCTATATACACGTCCCCTGATAGGGGGCGTAACGGGTATTAAACTGATCAGAATAGTACTACTTAACACACCACTCATATCTGGTGGCACAGTAGATTGCACGCGCAGTGCCCCAAATTTGAAGTAGGAGACCAAGCATCTTTTTCCATCTCCCGGTTCCTAAAATCCATGCCATATACACGTCCCCTGGCGCCGCAACTGCCTCTGGGAACCTTACCATGGGTCCCAGACCGCACGTCTTGTAATTCTCTGTCTGGGAAATTATATATCGATCAAATCTATCTATTTATCTATCAAATCTATCTATCTATCGTATCTATCAAATGTATATTGCATCTATTGATCTATCTATCTAATCTATGTATCTATGTATCTATCAAATCTATCTATCTCGTGGTTGTGCAAATGGACTGTTTGCGGTGCGTTAAACTGGGAGTTTGGTTTGTCACTGTGAAGCATGCGTAACCCTTACACTACCTGATCGATACAACATCATACCTGATGTTTTAAAGCACGTTATTCCAAACAATTTAGGAATGTTAGGTGATTTATGCCCTTTATGGATTAAAACCAAACTCTGCATCAACTATGTAATTTTACGTGGGAGTTTTGCCATGGATCCCCCTCCGGGCATGCCACAGTCCAGGTGTTAGTCCCCATGAAACAACTTTTCCATCACTATTGTGGCCAGAAAGAGTCCCTGTGGGTTTTAAAATTCGCCTGCCTATTGAAGTCAATGGCGGTTCGCCTGGTTCGCCCGTTCACGAACAGTTGCGTACAATTTTCAGTTCGCGACATCACTAGTGCTCACTATTTGTGCACCAGTCTACCAGCCTGTGTAATGCTATGGTTACCTTATAAGTGTGAATGTTGGGTACTCCCAGCCCTCCTTTCTCTCTAGGCAGGTACATTGTCTTTTTCACGATTCGTGGTCTGATTCCCTGCCATATGAATTGTTCTACCAGTGATTGCAGCTGAGTTAAGTATTTAGGTGGAAGAGGTATAGGTGTTGTCTGTAATAGGTATAGTATTCTGGGTAGGACGTTCATTTTAATTACGTTTATCCTCCCCACCCATGAAATAGATTTATTCTTCCAACTAGAAAGATCTGCTATCAGGTTTTCCTCAAGTTTTTTATAGTTTGCCTGAAACACGATCCTTGTGTCTGGTGCTAGGTAGATTCTCAAGTACTTAAGCTTAATGTTTTGTCTTTTTAAGGGGCAGTCTGGTATTAGTTGGTTTAGTGACCTCTCTTCGTATGTTACATTTAATACTTCTGATTTAGTGGTGTTCACCAAGAAGTTGGACACCTGCCCAAACTCCCGAAACATGTCTATTGCTTTTGGTAGGGCTGTTTCTACGTATGTAAGTGTAAGAAGGACATCATCTGCGTATAGCGCTAACTTATACTCTCTGTTGCCAATTAAAACGCCGTAGACCTGTTTATCGTTTCTAATTTTTTGTGCTAATGCCTCAATAGTTAACGTGAAGAGTACAGGGGAAAGCGGGCACCCCTGCCTTGTGCCATTTCCTATGCGAAGTTTGTCTGACAGAAGGCCATTTACTTTTACCTTGGCCTTAGGATACGTATATAGGGAGAAAACTTGTGTTATAAATTTTTCGCCAAATTTCATTTTTTTCATTACCGTTTTTAAAAATTGCCAATTTACTCTATCGAATGCTTTTTCCGCATCTGTGGAGACTATTACCGCCGGGATTTTATTGGTTGTGACATACGATATTATTTGAAGGGCTTTTAGAGTATTGTCCTGCGCCTCTCTTCCCGGAACGAAGCCCACCTGATCAGTATTGATCAGTTTGGGTAAATATTGGTTGATTCTATTCGTTAGGATTTTAGCATAGATTTTAATGTCTGAATTTAGGAGTGATATCGGGCAAAAATGTTCGGGTCTATCTGGTTGTTTTCCTGGTTTCGGTAGAACTGTTATGTGGGCTTCTAACATATTCTCCGTAAAGCCTGACGTAGGTGTAAATAAGTTAAACAAGTTTGCTAAGGGGGTCACCAGGTGATCTATATATTTTTTATAATACTTCATACTAAATTAGTCCAGCCCTAGACTTTTCCCAATCGGCATAGCCCCCACAGCTCTTTTGATTTTGTCTATTGTGATAGGAGAATCTAAGCCATCTGCTTCTTCATTCTCTAGTGTCGGTAAATCTATATCGGCTAAGTATTTTTCTGTAGATAGCGAGGTGGCTGTGTCCTTTATATTGTATAATGTTGTGTAATATTTCCGGAATACCTCTGCGATACTTTTGCTATCTCTATGTGTGTTACCTTGGGTGCCCAAGATGGAGTGCACTTGCACATTATGTTGCTGCCTCCTAAGAGCCTTTGCTAGTGAAGCGCCCGCCTTGTCCTGTACATCATAATATTTCTGTTTTAGCAGTGTGGATTTGTGTGGGTGTTCTTTAATAAGATGATTTTTTAGAGATTGCCTAATTTTTGTCAGTGAGCTTAATATAGTTGTTCAACTCAACCATGCATTGCACAGGCGCATGATCTGACCATGTGATCTGCAAGATTTTTGTGTCGTTGATCATGGATAGTCCTGTTTGGTCTGTAAGGATGTAATCTATTCTCTTAAATGTGTTGTGAGGATGTGAATAGAATGTGTAGTCTTTTGAATTGGGATTGTTCGTCCTCCACACGTCATGCAGTCTCAGTTGTTGGATATAGCTATTCTCTGACCTAATCACTTTTTTAGATGTGCTGGTGACCCCGTTTGAAGTGTCTATAGTAGGGTCCAGCGGCAGATAGAAGTCCCCGCTCATGAACAATGTACCTTTAGCATGTACTAATAGCGATTGGAATATGGCTCTGAATGTGTGGTGCTGGTCTCTGTTTGGTAAGTATACATTTGTGAATGTCACTGGTTTATTATACAGGAGGTCCACTATGATTAGGTATCTCCCTCCCTTGTCCCTTTCTAGATGGGTGGCTTGAAATTGTAGGGAATTTTTAAACAGGATGCCCAATCCCCCATTTCTGCAACGTTGCTGGACTTAGATCTGCAAAGACCTGAATGTGGTTTCAAGCATGTGTCATTTTTTGTTTTTGTCTTGCGTGGTGGAGGATTTCCTCGTTATCCTTATAGTTGAGTAATTTCAAAATGATATCATGAGTAGGGGCCTTTGGTGGGGGTTTTGCTCTCAGCACTCTGTGGGCCCTTTCTATTTTTATAACTGGTGAGCCACTGGTACCTTTAATTGTTCTGAACAGGGCTTGCAGGCAGCCCTCAATTGCAGATGGTTGCACTGACTCAGGTATACCACGTATACATAGATTGTTATGCCTGCCCCTGTTGTCTAGGTCCTCCACCTTGTCCAGTAGATGGTGTATTGTTTCTTGTTGATCGTACACCATTTTTGAGATATGTTGGACATCATTGCATGTGGTGTTTTGGTATTCTTCCAGGGCTGATATTCTACTAGTTGCTTTTGAAATGTCTTTTTTTAATTCACTGTGCCAGCTTTTGACCTCCCCTACAATGTCTTTATATCTTCCTTTGTGCATAGTGAGTTAATTTCCTCTTTGGTCAGGGTTTGGGATTTATTTGAGATTGAGGGGGATTGTTGTAAATCTAGCTGTTCTGGGTGTTTTACAGCTTCCATTTTTTGGGGGTTGCTGGCTTTCTCTTAGGTCTTCAAGTACTGCGGAATTAATTTAGGTTTGTTAGATGTTTCAGCTTTGTTTGGTCTGCGGCCTGGCATGGCCTTTATCCAGGGCGCTTGGTGTGTACTCTATCTGAGGTGCTGTTGCTGAGTGCCTTTGGTGTGTCCCCTTGTCTGTGTATAATTATAAAAGTGGCTTTTTTTTTCAAATCACCTTTTTCCTTGCCACTTTCTTCCCCTGCAGAACTGCCCTGCTTCAATGGTGTGTGTGTATGGGCTGCTGGCTAGATTTGCTTAACTGCTGTGCTGGTAATTTAAATCCCTGCAGCTTCTCCAGCAGACTTCTGCTTATAATCTCTTATTCTGTGCCCGATTTTATTTGTAGCCTGTGGGGGCCCTCTCCTGCTCTATTATGGGATAGAGCAAGCTGTGCTTTATTTATTTTTCCTGTTTTTATTTATTTTTTATTTTTTTTATTTTTGTTGCTGAGCAGATGAGCTCCCAAATTATTACCTCCTCAACCCCTGCTGGTGTCCCGTATTATCCCTATGTTTTATTTTAGGGAGCCTTTCATTTATGTTTTTTATTTTTAGCTCCCCTTTATGTTGTCAGTGAGCGTGTTGTGTACCCGGCCTGCCGCACCTGTTTCTGAAGTCTGCTGCTCTGGATCAGTTGGGTCTCTTAATGTTGCTGTGGCTGGAACGTGTCCCTGTTGCCTCCTGGCTCAATCCGCTCTGTGTGGTTTGGTAGCGTGACCGCATACAGGCCTCCTGCTGCTGTGCGGTCTTACTCTGTCTGGTTGTGTGTGAGTGAGCAGGTATGTCCTGCGATGTAGGCTGGGTCCACGGCAGTTGTTGTGCAGGCTCCTTATGTCTTCTCTCGTCCCCGGTAGTATGCGCAGCTGTTCCGGTTGCTGCAGGGCCTCTGACTCTGTCTGCTGTGTTATCCGCTTGTTTTATAGTGGAAGTGGTGGTCTAGGTAGCGGATCAGGTCCCTTGTATCCCTGTGCTCTTAGCTGCTTTTCCTGGCTGTGTTTCTGGGTGATTTGCAGGCTATTTTTGTTAGGTTTGGTGAGTGGGGCCTAGGAGCAAATTGATCATTCGGCCATTTCCCTGCACGGCCAAGCTCCGCCCGATAAAAAATAATTTTTAATTAATGTTATTCTAGAATTAAAATTTTCTTACTGATACCAAAAGAAGAAAGGAAAAAAATAAGAGTAATCCACGATATCTGAGACCAATAATGGCTTTTACCCCTATTAGTAATGCACAATCCCCTCCACTTCCTATAAGTTTAATGGAAAATACTGATCTGAATACAGAAATTGAAGATCCATTAACTACTGATATGGACAATCAATATGAATGTGAAGTAACATTGCCAGTTGATACTGATATTGAAAATGTCATTGATGGAAGAGGATCAACTGAATGTGAGTGTCATTATAATAAATTTATAACATTTGTAAATGTAATAAAAAAAGTAAAAATTTAAAATATAAAAAAAAATTAGTCAATAAATATCTTTACAAATAGAAATACATCAAAAAGTGTATATGTATAACTTGTAAATAAAATTATTTTCTTTTATAGACATTATTAATTTCTTTTTTCATTTTTATCTTCCTTATATTACAGCCATGCTTGAAAAAGAGCAAGATATACCTCCAAAAAATGGTTTTGTGAAAAAACAGAAAAATTAAGAAAAAATATTGAAGATAAAAAGGGAGATTGATAAAATGATTTCAATAATTGAAAAATATTGAATTTAAAAAATGTTTTACTTTATTTTAATTTGTTAATGTCCTATTAATATTCAATATAAACGGTATATGCCAATATTTATTTATTTTTTAAAGTCTGACTTATTGACGGTAAATAAGTTAAATTTTTTTGCAAAAATGTTTGTGATTAAAAAAAAATATTAAAGAACAAATAACTATTTTGTTTCAAAAAAATTTTGTTTGTTTTTTACAGCATTCATTATATAATTTTTTTGTTAGAAATTCGAAAAACTTGTATGCAACCAAGGATTATAATACATACATATCAATATTTTTATTATTATTTCAAAACAAACATATATATAAATTATTACATTATCAAAAATCTAGAAAGATTTATTTATATATATTGTTATTTATATATATATATATATATATATATATATATATATATATATATATATATATTATATATATAAATATATTAATAGATAGATATCATTATATATATATATATATATATATATATATATATACTTTTTAAATCTAATTATATATATATAATATTTATATATATATAAAAAATCTATATACTGTATATATATATATATATATATATATATATATAAAACATGGAAGGGAACTGCACTCCAAGACCGGACCAGGTACACATCCTGTGACTCAGCAACATCCAGCCCTGGGTGCTAAATAGCACTCCAAAAAAGCTGTGATGTCACCAGAGCCACAGGCAGTTAACCCCAGTCCGGAATGGGTGCAAGAAACAAGGGGGATTACAAACAAAAAGTAATACAACACATAGAAACACCCAGCACTCAACTGGAAAGGTTAGTTACCGCATCTGGCCAAATGGGAAAGCTCAGGCACCACGTCAAGGTCCTTTCCACTGCCTGAGTCCCTAACACAGCCACACCATCATGCGAGCTCACAAAGCCAAACAGACTGAGAACAAATAAGGGGTGCACAGGTGGATGTAATCACCCAGAGAAAATACAAAACATGGAAGGGAACTGCACTCCAAGACCGGACCAGGTACACATCCTGTGACTCAGCAACATCCAGCCCTGGGTGCTAAATAGCACTCCAAAAAAGCTGTGATGTCACCATAGCCACAGGCAGTTAACCCCAGTCCGTAATGGGTGCAAGAAACAAGGGGGATTACAAACAAAAAGTAATACATCCACCTGTGCACCCCTTCTTTGTTCTCAGTCTGTTTGGCTTTGTGAGGAGAGAGAGAGAGAGAGAGAGAGAGAGAGAGAGAGAGAATATATAAAGATATATATTTATTTACATACATAACTTGAGAATCTTAAACAAGAACAGATTAAACTATATTAAACCATTCTTATTAAAAAATTAAATTAGCGATTTTCCATTATGGTTCTTCTTGAAATTGTGGGTTCGGTGAGGATTAATGCTGAGAATGCTTGTGTTATTGATTCTACACATTTACTTATATTATCAAAACCAGCTCTAAATATATCATTCCTTTCCCTTTCTATTTCTATTTTTTTGTCCTCTATTCTTATCCTATCCTTTAAATAATTGCCAAACATCTCAATAACTTTGTTTTGGTCATCCCTAAAATTACGTGCTATTCCCACCATCTTTTGTAATGCGTCTGTCTCAGGGGCACCTTCAATTTGAATATTATCTACATTAGCAGCATTTTCTAATTCAGGTATTGCTGTAGACATTATTGTAGACTCTGGTGGTTGATGGGACCTTGATTGAGCTGATGTATTTGTCCCTGACAAGGACTCTTCAATCATAGTCATTTGTGAATTTTCTTCTAAAGGGTCTACAGTCCTTAGTATTATTTCCCCACTACTAAGATAATCCTGTGTGTTATCTTCTTCGTTAGCTACAAATAAATGTAAAAAAATAATTTTGAAATAAATAATCTATAAAAGTTCTGTAAGTTTTACATATAAAGTTTTCAAATAAAACATTCATAAATATTGCAAATTTGTAAAGACCAAAACATACGACTATAGAGATTGTTACTGAAAGATAGACAATACAGACCACTTAATCAAACCTTCGTTGTGAATTTTATTTTAAATACATTTATTTATAAATAAAATAACAACTCAATTTCTTTCAGAAAAAAAATTTAAATTAATATTTAAATATATTACAGCAATAATATGGGTGAATGTTCTGTGCCAGTTCTGGAAAATCTATTCCTAAAATTCAATTATTTGATCTGAAGATTTTTTTACCATGGGACATATCTTTTTTCACATTAAATTCTAGATAATAACATGCAATTACATAAAAGAGAAATAATAACAGCTAATTTGTTTTTAAATTTAGAAAATACTCTAATAAATGTTCATAGAGCTATATAATTACCTTCTTCTAGACCTACGGATATAATTTGATTGAAGATATTCATGACCTGATAAAAACAGTAATACATGTTTTATTAGTTTTTGTTTTCTATTAAAAATAAATTTAACAATAAAACAAATAGAACAAAACATTGTTAAATAAATAAAAAAATACCTCTTGAATTTCTGGCATTGTCAACGGGTATAATGCAGGGCATGTCAGGCAATGTATCCGCTGATCCTAAACTATGTGTTGTTATCGAAGATGATGAAAGGGTTGTTCGAAAAACATTTTCTCTAGGCCTCATTTGGCTTGTAGAAGGTAATTCCTCACTTGACTCTGTAGCTTGTAGAGAATATTGGCTAGATAGTCGTGCTAGAATAGTTAAAAAGAATAAATATATGTGTTAAAGGGACAGTCAAGTCCAAAATAAACTTTCAAGATTCAGATTGAGAGTATAATTTTAAAAAAATTCCAATTTTCTTTTATCACCAATTTTGATTTGTTCTCTTGGTATTCTTAGTTGAAAACTAACCCTAAGAGGTTCATATGCTAATTTCTAAGGACTTGAAGTCCACCTCTTCTCTCAGGGCATTTTGACAGTTTTTCAAAACAATAGAGGGTGCTAGTTCATGTGTGTCATATAGATAACACGGTGCTCACGCACGTGGAGTTCCAGTTAGCCAGCTCTGATTGGCTAAAATTGATGTCTCTAAAAAGAACTGAAATAAGGGGGCAGTTTGCAGAGGCTTAGATACAAGGTAATCACAGAGCTAAAAAGTATATTAATATAACTGTGTTGGTTATGCACAAATAGGGAATGGGTAATAAAGGTATTATCTTTCTTTTTAAACAATAGAAAATTCTGGTGTAGACTGTCCCTTTAATATTTAAAAAATAATCAAAGATTACAAAAAAATATATCTCCAAGAATAGCATACAAATTAAATAGAAATTAATAATCTAATTACAATTAAAAATAACACTTACATTAATTGTGTATAGCAAATGAGCAACCATTTTTATGTAGATTAGATTCTAAACATTTTTATACTATAACCAGAATTTTTTTTAAAAAAAAGGAAAATCTTTGAGAGTTAATTTATATTTTTAAGTAACGTTTATGCGTGGCTTAAATCTATTGTAAGTTTAGAGGCCGGCCCATTTTTGATGAAAAACATAACTTGTATTTGCTTATTGGACAGCAACAATTAACAATTGCTGTCCATGGTCTGAAACAAAAATTGTCTGGCTCCTTAGCTTAGATGCCTTCATTTTCAAATAAAGATAGCATGAGAATGAAGAAAAATTGCTTTTTTTTGCAACACTTTTTGCAACTATCAACATTTTTTGGAAAACGTGAAACTGCTGAAACAGCACGACTAATCTCTTCCCACAAAAACTTCTTTCGGCTATGTGTGGTAACCCTCTGCTTATGGCCTAGAAGAACATCATAATGCTCTAGTACCCTCTCTACTAGAACTTCATTTTGGTTCTTCCAGCTTCACTAGCTGCCATCTTGTCGCAATAAACAATATTATCAGAAAAATTAAGTAATAGGCGTATGCTAACATTCGTGTCGTAATGACGTATTTCATTCATTTTAATATCACATGTAACTAACGTACGCTTAGTTATTCGCTTGCTCATATTGAATGCTTCATAAATTGGAACATTTGGGGAATGAAATTTATCATAAATACGATGATATTCGCTTCGTATATGACGCGAACATTTACGGATTAAAATTTGATAAATATAAACTAATCAAGTTAATCTAGAGGGTGCGAAGAATGGCGTTAATATTGGCGATCGTAATTGCGTGATAATTCACATTTTAATAAATGTCCCCCAAAGTGTGAATATAAAAAGTGTAAAGTGTCTTATAACTGCATTCTGTTTCTGAATCATAAAAGTTTATTTTGACTTGAGTGTCCCTTTAAAGGGATATAAACCCCAAAATGTTCTTTTGTGGTACAGAGTATACCCTTTTAAAAAAAGTTTCCAATTTACTTCTATTACCAAATTGTCTTTGTTGCCATGATAGTCTATGTGGAAGAGATACCTATGTAGGCATCTGGAGCACTACATGGCAGTGTATAGTGCTGCCATCTAGTACTTTTGCAAATGAATAACATTCCTACAAAACTGCTGCCATATAGTGCTCTAGAAATGGGCCAGCTCCTAAGCTTACATCCCTGCTTTTCAACAAAAGACACCAAGAGAAAGAAGAAATATTGATAATAGATGTAAATTAGAAAGTTCTGAATAATGAAAGAAAATGTTGGGGTTTTATTTCCCTTTAAAGCCTACCTAAACACATATCTTACTAATAAAAACCAATCTACATATTAGACATTGGCTGTTTTTTTCTACTGCATATGTGTGAACAACATAATTATTACCCAACTTTAAGGTTTTCTATCTCTGGATATGATGTTGATTATCTTCAAATACCCCCCCCCCCCCCCTAATGAAAACTATATCTATGCTACAATTCATGAAAAATTGAGCAGTTTTGAAGCATTTTCTCCAAAAGTCATTTATTTTGTGACAAGTTATTCATTTAAATATAAATAATTTTTGGCTGGTACACATTTTAACCCTTGAAACATTTTTACTCAATGGAATTTATTTTGATACCAGTTATTCATTTAAATATGCATAATCTAGTTAGCAACTGAAATATAATGGACATTTAAAAATAGTTAAGCGAGGTCACAAAGCAAAATAAGTTGACAATATGGCATATAACAATATAAACCATTGCGTTAATTAATATGGCGTAGGTGCATATTTTATTTTTAGAAATAACCATATGCCGAATTGACCTATAATTAGAACTCTCGTACACTGATGTTTCACTTGGTATTAAAGGGCCATGATACCCAAATGTTGAAACACTTGAAAGTGATGCAGCATAGCTGTAAAAAGCTGACTAGAATATATCACCTGAACATCTCTATGTAAAAAAGAAAGATATTTTACCTCAAAAATTCCTCAGTAGCCACATCCCATTGTAAAGGACTTCTAAGCAGCAAATCAGTATGTCTGTCCCAGGACAGCTAAGGGAGTGAGCTTACGTGCATACTCATCTTATTTCCCTATTCAGTTTAAGGAAGTTTACTATAAAATCTCATGAGAGTTAAGTGAAATCTCATGAGATCACAGTAAAAGAGTTCAAGACCTCAGCACTGCTGATGCTGATTGGCTGCTGTTCATTCCTTTATTTTTTTTTATTTTTTTTACCTGCAGCTGGACAACAGCTGAAGTATATTTTTTTACACAGAACTTACTCTGCTGAGCTGAGGAAATTGTGAGGTAAAATATCTTTCTTTTTACATAGAGATGCTCAGGTGATATTTTCCTGTCAGCTTTTTACAATTATACTGCATCAGTTTCAAGTGATTTAGCATATGAGTATTATGTCCCTTTAAGCCAAGTAAGAAGTGCAAAGTTTAAATGTGTTAAATCTATTTTAGTGAGCTTTAAAGGTATATATATATATATATATATATATATATATACTATAATTGCGTTTGTAACGCGTTCATCGGTGTCGCCAGTTGCGCACGCATCCTCAAAGGAATGTTGGCAGCGCGAGGCAGCCAAAAGAATGTTGGCTGCGCGCGCAGCCAAAATAATTTGCTGCATCCAGGTGGATTCCGAAAATGGCAGGGTGGTGAAAGAATCGACTGCAGGTGGATTCTTTCACCATTCTGCCATTTTCGGAATCCACCAGGATGCAGCGAAGGCAAACGGAGTATTACAAAAAAAAACTAACAGCCCGCAATAAGTATTAAAAAAAACATCTAACCGCCCGCAATAAGTATTAAAAAAACAACTAACCGCTCGCAATAAGTATTACAAAAAAAAACTAACCGTCCGCAATAAGTATTAAGAAAAAAAACAAAAAAAAATACCTAATAAAATTATTAACCCCTAAATCCGCCAACCCCAACATCGCAAACTACCTAATACATCTATTAACCCCTAAGCCGCCATTAATCCTCATCACAATTAACATAATAAATCTATTAACCCCTAAACTGCCAAACCCCACAATGCAAATAACTAATCACTAAGCCCCCTAACCTAACACCGCCTAAATTAACCCCATTACATAAATTAAAGTAATCCTAAATGACATCTAAAATTAAAAACCTAACATTACTTTAAAAATAAAGAAAACTAAGTTTAAACTAATCTAAAATTACAGAATTGAAAAAAGTCTAACATTACAGAAAATATAAAAGTATAACATTACACAAAATAATAAATAATAATAAAAAAAAAAAAACTTTAACACTAAGCCCCAAATAGGTACTTACGGTTCCTGAAGTCCGGCGGAGAAAGTCTTCTTCCAGGCAGGTCCATCATCTTCTATTTTCATCCACAGCGAAGGCAGCGTGGAGCGGAGGTGTGGAGCGGTCTTCCCAGATGTGGCGCTCCTCGACGGCGGTCCTCGGCTGCGGCACTCCTCAGTGGCATGGAGGCTCCTCTTCATGCGATCGTCCGCCGCACACTGAAGATTGAATGTAAGGTACCCCACATTTATTCGGGTATCTTGCATTCCTATTGGCTGATATTTTAAAATCAGCCAATAGGATGAGAGCTAATGAAATCTTATTAGCTGATTTGAACAGCCAATAGGATTTCAGTAGCTCTAACCCTATTGGCTGATTTCAAAATTTAAGCCAATAGGAATGCAAGGTACCCCAAATTGATTGCGGTACCTTGCATTCAATCTTCAGTCTGCGATGGACATCGGATGAAGTGGAGCCTTCATGCCGCCGAGTAATGCCTCCGCCACCGAGGACCACCACTGATGAGAGCCGCCGCTGAGGACCACCACTGAGGACCGCCGCTGAGGAACTAGGCATCAAGAACACAGCTCTGCACCTTCGCTCCACACCGCCTTCACTCCGGATGGAGATAGAAGATGATGGATCCATCTGGAAGTAGACCTCCGCCGGACTTCAGGAACCGTGAGTACCTATTTGCGGCTTAGTTTTTTTTTTTTTTAAAGATTAGGGATTTGGGCAACTGAAAAAGAGCTGATTGCCCTTTTAAGGGCAGTAAAATAGCTGAATGCCCTTTTAAGGGCAATGTCCATACAAATGCCCCTTTAGGGGCAATGGGTAGTTTAGTTTTTTTAGTGTTAGTTTTTTATTTTGGGGGGTTTGGTGGGTGGGGGGTTTTTACTGTTAGGGGGGATTTAGTATTTTTCAGAGGTAACTTAGGGCAATGCCCTACAAAAGGCCCTTTTAATATATTAATCAAATGGGGTTTTTTTAATACATGAAAGGAAACTTATTCTTTTGCTAGACGATATGAGGAAGCTTTAAAATGTTTAATAAAATGCAGATTGTTGACAAATTTCTGTAATAAAATTAATTGTTTTTATATTTCATAATTTAAACATTGAGCAAAAGTCAAACGGGGAAAAAGTTACATTTTCTGCAGACTGTAGAAATTGCTAAAAATTCATTGTCACTAGCAAAACACTGCAAAAAAAAATCTGTGTATTTTTCCATTATGTTTGCCAAATTTGTAATACTTTACATAAACATTGTGTTTGTTAAATCATGTGCAGTACTATTTAACTAAAATAAAATGTGTGGTGTGTCTAAGCAGAACCAATTAGCATTAGAAATATTTTGGTATAAACTAATTAATCTCAGTCATAAATATATTATTATAAAAAAGCAGATTCAATTTATTATATTTCTTTTTTTTTTCTGGCTTGATCACATTTTTATGTGATCCAACTGAAAATCTGGCCGTTAGGCGGCCGTCACTTCACGTCATCCAACTCCTTTCTCATATGCGCATGCAGTATTATTTTTTCAGAAGCTACGAATCCATGCTTGCTCCCGTTTTGCGCATGTGCATTGGTATCGTTTAGGAATTCCGATACAACGTCATCCGCATAATACTGAAGGCTCAGATTCAACGATCTGTGAAAAAAGCAGCTCCTCTCTGTCTTGCATAACATAGTACTGTATGAATAAAGTTATTCATTTAATACTATGTTACAATGAAGATTGATCATGCGCAGTTCAGAACGGGTTTACCGATTATCGCATGCGCAGAGGAAAGTGAAATCGACGATTAGCGTATGCTCAGTTAATCTGTGCATTGTGAACGCGCTTTTCAGAGATGTAAAGAGCGGGTGGTGTAGGCACCCACTAAGGAAGGATTTTTTGAAATTATGAAGTGAAACACAAAACAGAGGGGCGTCACATTTGCAGATCAACCAAAAGTGAGCATGAAATGATGCAACCAAAATCCAAAAATGGGTACTCCCATTTGGCAATAGCACACCAATGTGCTGGTAGTGATTTGCTGATCTCTCAGGGTGTATCAGCTCACCCTCCGTCCAGGTGTTGTTCAGCCAGTCAAATCACAAGAAAGATCCAAGGAAATGAAGCTCAACTCAGTGTAGCATTCAAATGGGAAAAATAAAGGTGCTAGAACTGTGCTTAAGTTAAAACAATTGTTTATTTAAAAACACACATTAAAAACAAAAGCAGTGAGTTAAAATAGGGCTGTCCAAGTTTTACCCCCTATCTGCAACGCGTTTCCCTGCAACTGCTGTTTCATCAGGTATCTAGCACCTTGCATGGTTCAATGCTATTTAATCCTATTGAAAACCAATGAGCCAACAAACTAACAAATCTCTTCGTCCATTATGGGCGTTTATGACACACATGTGTAAGTGGTAATACAATAATCCAATAAAGTTAGTTTGTTCATGTTTACCCAAAAAGAACACTACATAGTAAAAAAAAATATATATACTGTATATACACAGATAATTTGTTTATGTTTTCACAAAAAAAAAAAATGTGTTTGACATAAAGGGTGTCATACATATTAATATATATATACAAACATGACTCCCTTTGTATCTTCAATACATATCAGTCAATGAGTAAATACAGTCTTTATCTCCCAGATCAATCTTAAACAGGCTGCCTATTATTATGCTGCTTATGCAAAAAAGAAACAAGTAATTTTGTTTGTGAAAATATAATCCCACATATTGACACATAAACATTGACTCTCTCCTTCCTGTTTATAAACGTCTGTGTGTTACCTGTGATTGTAATCACAAGCTCCTTATTCTTAACTTTTGTTTGTGATTGTCTGCAAATAATTTTATGATCAATAGTTCCTTATTTCTTATTGAAGGGATTGAAGGTTTATGTGCACCGGAATTAAGTTACACTGCTTTAATACAATTACAATGTGTGGATATGCTGCTACTTCCTAGATTGTCACAGTGTCACATGACCCCTTTGGACCAATCCTGCATCACTACAATTACATGTGAATATGCTACTACTTCCTAGATTGTCACAGTATCACATGACCCCTTTAGACCAATGCTATTGATCCCAGCAGCAGAACTGCTAATACACTGTTCTCTGTATATGCTGTATACTTTCTGTTATAAAGGGGGCATATTAATATTCTTATATATATGTGAACTGCGAAACTTAAAGGGACAGTAAACCTTAAAAATAATGTTATATAATTCTGCACACAGTGCAGAATTATATAAAATTATATTAGCCAAACATTATTAAAACATAATTTCCCCTATTCATTTTTTAAAAAAAGCGCTGTTTCACAGACCCGCTCTCTGCTCTCTGCTGAGCGGGTCTATTATATTTACTGTATAGTCACAGACCGGCCCGACTGCGCCATAAGACTAAGTGCAGCACTGAGTAAATATAACAGACCCGCTCAGCAGAGAGCAGAGAGCGGGTCTGTGAAACAGAGCTTTTTTTTAAAAATGAATAGGGGAAATTATGTTTTAATAATGTTTGGCTAATATAATGTTATATAATTCTGCACTATGTGCAGAATTATATAACATTATTTTTAAAGTTTACTGACACTTTAAACTGAAACGGATTGCAAAAGAAAATTCTACTCTGATGTTTCTTGTACCATCCGTATACAAATACCTGCCATATTGAATTTTTACATAGGAAGTGCTATGTTTAAATAATCATTGTATAAGCACCTAACTATCTTATCTTACTCAATGAATGCTAATACAGTATATATTGATTGCTATGGTGTGTGTTTGTGTATCTATTAGAAGTGATTCTGATAATTTATGTTAATAAATGTGCATAGATAGTGCTATGTTTAAACAATCACTGTGTAAGTACCTCACTATGTTATCTTACTCAATTAATGCTGGTTGCTTTAGTGTGTGTTTGTGTATCTACTAGAAGTGATTCAGATAATTTGTGTTTAAAAATGTGCATAGATAGTGTTGTGTGTAAACAATCACTGTGTAATCACCTATATGGTCTTATGTTAACTATGTTATCTTACTCAATGGATGCTAATATATATATATATATATATATATATATATATATATATATATATATATATATATATATATATCAATTACTTTATTGAATGATTCTGTATCTTATAGAAGTGATTCTGATAAACCACATTATATAATTATATGATTATATTTATGTGATGCACCCCCATTGAGGGAATAAGATATGGTGACAAATAAATTCTAATCCTTATAGTGCCTACTACTTGTGAACTATTCTTGATAGGTATAATGTAGGATAATGTATAGACAAAAGCATGTCCTTGTGTATATTATATAACATACATGTGTAGTGTGCAATCAGTTAGTGTCCTTAACCGTTAATCTGTTAATGTCCCCCATTCTAATTCTGTTATTATATAGGTGGAGCGTGATAGATCAATATAGGTGACCAATACAAAAACAAACCAAATATTAGAACCAAATCTACGTATTCCTAAAATTGCAGATTCTGATAGTATATCAAAAGAATCCTACACTAGAATTCGATATCTGACTGGTACCTAAAATGCTGCCAGATCAATCGCTTCATTTAAGCTGGAGGGAAACAGTGACTGGAAACGATAGATCCAGTATGTTTCCCTCTGGCATAAATGTATGCATCTGTTATATGCCACAGAGCTAGGGATACTTTGTAAATATGTAATATTGAAACTATTTTTGTTGCCATTATGTTGTATGGTAAGTATTGCAGGCCACACTTGCAGGTTAAAACATAGATGACAAAGTATGTACCACATTTAATGTGTGTTTTTATATCAATAATTTCCCCTGTGGTGTGACATATGATTGCACATGTGACAACAAATTTTATTGCATTTATATGATCCTATTTTGCCCTTGTTAAAGTGAATGTAAATTTTGATGCTTAAGTGCCTGGTTTTTAAATATTCGATTAAAAACAGGGGCACTTTAATTCATCAAAATTTACATTTCACTTGTGAAAAAATACTTACCTTTTAAACTTGACAGCCTCTCCAGCTTCCCCCGGTCGTTGCAAGGCATTTCTGACGTCAGAAATGATGGATCGGTCATCCTCCAATCACGGCTTCCCCCCCCCCCCCCGGGGAAATCAGTGTCTGATTCAACGCCGTGATTGGAGGAAGCCGGATTCCTCATTTTAGACCCAGGAAGAGGCTTTGCGACGGGCGGTGGAAGCTGGTGCGGCTGTCAAGATTAAAAGGTAAGTATTTTTTCACAACACGAGTGAAATGTAAATTTCGATGAATTAAAGTGCCCCTGTTTTAAATCGAATTTTTAAAAAACGACCACTTTAGCATCAAAACTTACATTCGCTTTAACTGGCACTGTCTTAGTTTTATTTGAACTATGTATGTTTTTCTTTTTGGACACCACTACCTTGCTAATAGCTAACCTTTGCTTTCCTAAAGACTAGTTTGTGATTTTTTTCTAGATTATTCTTTAGATGGGGATCCTTAAATATTAAAGGCCAATGTTTATTCAATGTTTGTCTAATGTTACTCATGTTCTGAGTTGTATTGGGTAATGACGGCAGGGCATTTTAAGCCAGTTTCCTTTGGTTGGTTCTTACTTACACTAGGTATCAATATTTCTCTTCTGTTAATATTTCTTGCTCTTAAATAGCTATCTTTAATAAGATATTCAGGATATCCCTTATCTTTAAATCTATCTATCAATGTTTGTGCTTGGGTGTCATATAGCTCAATGTTACTGCAATTTCTTCTCATACGTCTGAACTGGCTATAAGGTATGTTTGTCTTCCAGCTATTTAGGTGAATGCTACTAAAGTGGAGGAAGTTGTTACTGTCCAAACTTTTAAAATAGGTGGAAGACAAAGCACTACCATCAACAGCCCACTCTAAGATCACGTCCAAATATTCCATCTTTGAAGGGTGTATGTTATGTGTAAACGACATTCATTTAAACTTTTAATAAATTGGTTAGATAAATCCTCAGTACCTCTTCAAATAAAAATCAAATCATCTATGTAGCGGCCATAGAATGCCAGATTCGCTCCCCAACTTGAGTTGTAGACATATTGTTCCTAAAATATACCCATAAATAGGTTTGCAATGCTGGGGGCGAACCTGGTACCCATGGCCGTACCTTTCATCTGTAAATAATAATCGTCAAGGTACTGGAAATAATTGTGGGATAAAATATATGAAATCAGTTCTAAAATTAATTCTTGTTGCATAATTGGTAAGTATATATCATTTTCCAAAAAAGTATTAATAGCCTTTAGCCCCAGCTCGTGGTCGATATTTGAATACAGTGCACTTACGTCACAAGTTAACCACAGGTATTCATCTCCCTTTTTATATGTTGATAATTTATTTAGGAGGTCTGTGGTGTCCCTAATGTATGAGGGTAGAGTTACTACATAATTCTGCAAGTAGAAATCGACATATTCTGACAATTATGGGCCTGCCCAGGGGTCTTGTTTGATCTTTGTGGATCTTGGGGAGGTGATAATAGAACGGGATGTTAGGGTGATCAGGTAATAGATAGTTTTTTTCTTTTTTGTTTAAGATTCCTTTAGAAAGCCCTTCTAATATGATATTCTTTAGAATTTTACTGTATTCAATAATGGGATCTCCTTTTTTTTAATAATTTTTTATAATATACCTGGTCTAATAAAATTTGATTAGCCTCCAATATATAATCTTTATAGTTCTGAAGCACTATCCCTTCTCCCTTATCCGCCTGACAAATTACCACATTTTTGTAATTTCTCAATTTGCCCAGAACTATTTGTTCATTCCGCAATAAATTTTTATGTGTTCTCTTATTATTAATTTGGAGTTTTTGTAGGTCATCCAGTACTAATTGTTTGTATAGATCAATATATGAACATTCATCTTTTGGCGGATTAAAGGAGGAGGGAGGAGCGAAAGAAGTGTGTACAATTTCTTCAAAGAGATCATTAGACAGACCATTGGTATATGACCTATCCCAGGTTTCTTGGATTCATGGAGTTTATTAGAATCGGTGTGCCTTCTAATTTCTGCTTTTAAGTTGTTTGGCCGAAAAAAATCTTTGAAGGGACAGCTTTTTAGTAAAAGCATTCAAATCCATAAAAAGATTGAATTGATTTGGTTGGTTAGGAGGACAATAGGATAATCCCCTACCTAAGATTCTAATCTCATCTTTAGATAGTTTATGGTCTGAGAGATTAAATATACCGGCCTCTAGTTTCTGTAATTTTGGTTTCTTTAGGGATTTCCCTCTCCCTCTTCTTCCTCATTTGGGAACAATCTTTTCTTGTTGTTTAGGGGTGGTGGGCTGTTTTTGTTCCATGAGCTCCATCTAGAAGATTCATTCTCATGATGCAGGCTCTGTCTATTACCATTAGGACCTATATGGTTCCCATGATATGTACTATGCCTATTGCCATTAGGACCTCTGTAATTAGTGTGTTGGTAATTGGAATAACCAGTGTATTGATTATTAGAAGATCCCCAATTGGAAGAAAACTTATGATGTGTTTTGTTGGCATAGAAGTTATTACTTCCTCTAGATCTCCAGTTATCATTGGCCAAATGATGGTATGAATCACCCTTATAGTTATATTTGTTTGTTCTCTGAGGGAAATCATACCTACCTGTCTGTTGCCAATTTTTTGCATGGGTGTTCACAAATTTTTTATTGTTAGTGTTCCTATTTCCAATCTTTTTATTTTTGATATTATTACCATTTATATGCTGTTCTGTGGTTCTATTTTGCTCACTATCAGTATTAGTATCGGTTGTAGATTTTTTATTGTATGTGCGTACCATTCCTTTCATATAATCTTTATCCCTAGCCATTTTTAGAGTCTTTTTTTTCTATTATCTGTCTTTGAAAATTATCAGAGGCTTTAATTGTTTGATCATTTAACTTTTGATACTCAGTGTGTTCTTTAAGATTATTGAGTTCTTTATGTATAGTTTCTATTTCTTTGGCAGTTTCATCTACTAGATATTGTCTATGTGATATGAGCAAATCTATTAATATAAAGGAACAATCATCCAAAATTGTAAACCGCTTCTCTAACAGGGTATCATCATTTTTAATAGAGCAGTTTTTAAAAATTCTTAGGCCTCTGGGGATCTGTTTTTTCTCCTTATACTTCTTAAGGTCCCTGGAAATTACGTACCTAAGGGGGTGAAAAAGGGGTGTGACATTTTTTTATGAGGATATCTCAAAAAACAAGATGTTACAGATGTGAAAATTGGTATTTAGATTCTCCTTTAAAAATAAAGAAACACGTGTTTTACCATTTCCCAAAAACACCCTTAAGAGGGGTCAAAAGTGGTGGGGGCTGATTTATGAGGATACCTATATCTCAAAAACCAAAGATGTTACAGACGTGAAAATTATTATTTAGATTCTCCATTAAAAATAAAGAAATATGTGTTTTACCATTTCCCGAAAATCCACTTTAGGGGGTCAAAAGGGAGGGCTTATTTATTAGAATACCTATATCTCAAACCAAAGACGTTACAGACGTGAAAATTGGTATTTAAATTCTTCTTTAAATATAAAGAAATACATTTCCCAAAAATCCACTCAAGGGGGGGTCAAAAGGGGGGGCTGATTTATGAGTATACCTATATCTCAAAAAACAAAGATGTTACAGACATGAAAATTGGTATTTAGATTATAGGAAACACAGAGAATTAATGAAAGCTCAAGAAGTGCATGTCAGCGAGTGTGTAACCAGAATGGGCACACACGTGAGGGTCACGTCGTTGCGAGTGGTTGCGTTTTTCACTATTTTTTACAAATCACAAAATCCATGCGAGCGAAGTCACGGGCAACAGCTAGTGTATATATATATATATATATATATATATACAAATACATATTTAGCAATGTATATGTATGTGTTTCAATGTTAAAGCCATTTGCTTGCCTATTTTTTTCTAAAATCCGAGATCTGAGCCCTTATAACTTTTTTTAGCAATATTTTTTCTAAATCATTTGTATTAGATAGTGTTAATATGAGTGTAGCTGAACTATGTAATGTTTTTTTGAAGTGTTATGTGTAACTTTTTAGTTTTGAAAAAACAGTTAACCACAGCTCGGAGATCGCGGTAAGGATTGAGCAATTTCGCTCCAGTTGTAATGTCAGCAAAATGAAAATGACTCACAAAAACACAATTGTGCTAGCGCAAAATCGTTTGCGTCTCACTTGTAATCTATAACTATATTTTGTGGATCAGGGGAAAGACACTGGAATACAAGATGGGAGACCAGAAATCAAGACCTGATGGGGATATAACAGTAATACGTAGGACACACTCTTGCAAAACAGTTTATATAAATATTTGTAGGTGAAAAATACTGACAATTCGGTTTGTTATCATAAAGTATAAAATAGGTCTCCAGAGGATGGCTGTGGACATTCTAAAAGCGTGGTCAGGATATTTTAACTACATCTCGAACAAACAATCAGAATTCATAAAAACATGTGAAGTATCTTGTCAGACGGTCATGTCTCGCTATTTCAAAGCTGATAAGGTTGGTTGTCATATTTTTATGTTATTTTATTTGTTTAAAGTTGCTTGTTCTGTAAGGTTTTGAAGACATTTATGTGATGCCAGTATACTTCACAGTGGAACTTGTTCCATGAGCTTTTTAACATTCCTGGCATAATGATTTATTTTTTTCTAAGTTGGATTGGTGCTTGTTTTTCTAGGAATTGTGGTTATAAATTTTCAGTGAAGATCTCCAGTTAAGTTTGACATAAAGCTGTTGGACTTTCTCATAATCATTATTCTTGTAGGTAAAAAAGCAAGATGAGACTTGAATCCTCACCCAAAACAGACCACAAATCCCAGAAATTTGGTGATAACGTTGTTCAGTCCCATACCCATATCAGATACGAAATCAAATAACTCTGTCTCTGCCAATCCATAACCCACATCAGACCTCAAATCTGAAAACCCTAAATCTGAAGCCACTCTGTCAGTCACATGACCTCATCAAAACTCAGACCTATAATTAAAGGGACCCTAAACACTAAATTTTTTATTTTTTTTGCAACTCCCTCTAATTAAGGGTGCCACAATTCTGGATTTCACTGCAGGAATCTGAAGGAGATTTGTTACACCTGTGCAGACACATCAGCACTGGAATGCAATGAAAGCCATATTTCAAAATGGCAGCACTCATGACTTAAGGAAGGCGTTTATTGTCCATGTCTGCTGCTTTGAATCCCCTCAAACACTGTGTATTTGTGCTTGTGCTGGAGCCTGGTTGTATATAGATATATGACAAGTGGCTCCAAATATGTTTTAAGAAATAGGAAACTGACACCCCTCACTGCCCATTTTAGACCACCAGACTACATGCCATTAAAAATAACTTTTCATGCCACGCAAGGTACTAGTGGTATAGATTAGTGGCACTGATATTGGGGATATTATCATACCAGGGACATTTGAAAGTTTGTAATAAGAGTTATCACAGGATTTATAAAATGAAAGCATTGTTTTCCTCAGGACCAAATAAATGGACACACCACCCAGCTGATTTCACTTAACACCCGACTAAAATTTAAGTCAGTACTAAGCAAAAATTAGCTAATATTACATGTTTTCAATGTTTGTTGCACAGATTATCATTAATCAATTTATATTAAATGAAGCTATACAAAGCACAAAATAACTGCATAATTAATATGCATAAATAATAATAAAAAAAAGTAAAATATTACACTGCCCCCACCAGACTACTTTATAATGCCACCTGGCTGGAAACATTTTCTGTATGATTTAGGACAATGCAAAAAGTCATGCAAGGCACTTCACATAAAAATTCTGTTGGTTCTGGAATACGGGACACTAATAAGTTATGTTCCCTTTACTCAAAAAATAGTGCAATTATCTGTGTAATTTTTTTACAGTATAATACAGGCACTGTAATCTGTACTGAGACAATACCATTTTGTCGCTATGTAATTAAGAAATTATTTATTTGAACATTTATCATTTTACACATGCATTTATGGAACACTGCTGCTTTTACATATTTATAATTTCATGATGATAGCAAAGGAACTTCTAATTATTGTTTTAAGCAAATGCACAGACTAGACACAGCATATTCAAGTAAATACACACTCTTCTATAATACATCTATAGCATTTAGACATGAAGTTACAGAGCTAATTATATATCAAATCTGCATTCCACTCATTATCTAGTATTTTGCTATTCGTTCATCCTCCACATATTCTTTTCTAACATATGCAGCACATCATTAAAAAAACTAAGCATCAATGTTAGTTTTTCCCTTCAAACCTCACCAAGTTAAATGCTTTCTCAGCAACAAATACACAGACTGCTTGAAAGTAAAACTTAAATAAAAGTTTTCACACACTTTATAGTTATATTTTCAAAGCATTGTTTTTTGTAGCTTACTTATTTTTTCCCAATGAAATTGAGACACATTGAAGAGTCCTACATAATTAAAAGGCTTACATTGAGATTATAATATAAAATGTTTAATTACCTGTAGTATAAAAAAGTCTTTGCAATATACTTTAATTGTTTATTTTGCCCATTTTTCATGTGTTAACTGTGGGATTCACATTCTTGAGAATTAGAAGTACACTCGGCAAACTTTACATGCCTAACCTGGATATATGTCTGTCCCTAATTGGCCTAAGCAGAGATAATAATGTATAATACAGAAACAGAATACAGCAAAAAAAGTTTTACTAACAAAATGATGTGGATAGTAGGGATGAGCAAATGTTTTGCAACATTCGAAAAATGAAACAAATTTGAACACATTTGTTTGTTTCCAATTTCTAATGGTTGTACATTCTAACATGCAATATTCAAAATTAAAAACATTAAAATCTATATATTTGTATGTATTATGTATCAATTTACTAAATTCCCTACCTTATAAACTATTGAACCAAATAGTTTTTGTTAAATCAAATATTACATTTGACATTTCAAATGTGGATATTCAATCTAATTAGGAACATTCAAAAATAAAAGTAACATTCGAAAACCGAATTTTAATGGGTTTTCATTTTTATCAAAACAAATGTCCACATAACTATTTGTTCTACCAAGTGAATAGCACTTTCACCACATTCGCCCATCCCTAGTGGATAGCAGTGTCTACTCCAGGAAAAAGTCTGGATTGCCTCCAAATAAGTATTGGGAGAATTTTGGCCATGAAAAGCAATTGGAATAAACCATACTGATTTTCTCTTGAACATCATCAAACACAGTTGCTGATTTTTCAACTTATTGACTCCTTCAGGACAGAGGCAACTGTGCAAGATGAAAATTTTAACAAAACTAGAAAAAGAAAGTCACATGATTGTGATCATGTGACTCAAAACAGCTCAGATTGGTGCCTGGGGGGACTACCTGCATTGCTAGGCACGCCCTCAAATTGGATCCAACGAAGGTAATTCAAGGAGGGGAGCAGGACACCGCAAAAGGTAGGACATTCCATGCCATCCTAAAGACATTAAAGCCCAACGTTTTTTGGATGGCATGGAAGGTCCAAACCATGTCTAGGGATTTAATTTGTGTAATTATTATTGTTGTTACTATCATTGGCATTTTCATTTATAATGCACCAACAGCTGAACAACTGAGTGCATGAAGGTTACATTGCATTATACAATGGCATTTATATCCTATAATATAAAAGGCCAAGTGTGTTTGTCTGAAGCTGTCATACACAGTAGAGACAGCACAAGGACAAACACACCTGGCCTTAGAGTCTACCTAATCTGCTGCCCGCTGCGTGACAATGGTAGCCGGGAATGGGAGTGGCCCAACGTGGTGGGGATGGGGACAGGCGTGGTGGGGGCTGGGCCAGGCATGCGCACACGCGTATGAGAGAAAAAGATCAAAAGAGAGGGGGGAGAGAGAGAGAAAGAGAGGGGGAGAGAGCAAAAGAGAGTGGGAGAGAGCAAAAGAGAGGGGAAAGAGCAAAAAAAAAGGTGAAATAGCAAAAGAGAGGGGGAGAGAGAGCAAAAGAGAGGGGGAGAGAGAGAGAGCAAAAGAGAGGGGGAGAGAGAAAAATAGAGGAGGAAAGAGAGAGAGCAACAGAGAGGGGGAGAGAGAGAGCAAAAGAGAGGATGAGAGAGAGCAAAAGAGAGGGGGAGAAAGAAAAAGTGAGGGGGAGAGAGCACAAAAGAGAGGGGGAGAGAGAGAGAGCAAAATAAAGGGGGGATAGAGAGAGAGCAAAAGAGGGGGAGAGAGAGAGCAAAAGAGAGGGGGAGAGAGAGAGAACAATAGAGAGGGTGGGGAGAGAGAGGGGGAGAGAGCAAAAGAGAGGGGAGAGAGAGAGCAAAAGAGAGGGTAGAGATAGAGCAAAAGAGAGGGGAGAGAGAGAGAGAGCAAAAGAGAGGGAAAAGAGAGAGAGAGCAAAAGAGAGGGGGGAGAGAGCAAAAGAGGGGGGGGAGAGAGAACGCGAAAGAGAGGGATGGAGAGAGAGCACAAAAGAGAGAAGGGAGAGAGAGCGCAAAAGAGAGGGGGGAGAGAGAGCACAAAAGAGAGGGAGGGAGAGAGAGCACAAAAGAGAGAAGGGAGAGAGAGCACAAAAGAGAGGGGGAGAGAGATCGCAAAAGAGAGGGGGGAGAGAGAGCACAAAAGAGAGGGGGGAGAGAGAGCACAAAAGAGGGGGGGAGAGAGAGCACAAAAGAGAGAGGGGAGAGAGAGCACAAAAGAGAGGGTGGAGAGAGGGTGCTAAAAAGAGGGGGAGAGAGAGCGCAAAAGAGAGGGGGAGAAAGAGAGCACAAAAGAGAGGGAGAGAGAGAGAGAGCAAAAGAGAGGGGGGAGAGAAAGCAAAAGAGAGGGGGGAGAGAGGGAGCAAAAGAGAGGGGAAAGAGCAAAAGAGAGGGGAGAGAGAGCAAAAGAGAGGGGGAGAGAGAGAGCAAAACAGAGGGGGGAGAGAGAGCAAAAAAGAGAGGGGGGAGAAAGAGAGCAAAAGATAGGGGGAGAGATAGAGAGCAAAAGAGAGGGGAGAGAGAGCAAAAGAGAGGGGGAGAGAGAGCAAAAGAGAGGGGGAGAGAGCAAAAGAGAGAGGGAAAGAGAAAGCAAAAGAGATGGGGGAGAGAGAGCAAGGGGTGGGACCACTGTACTGTAAAAAATGGCCCATGTTAACAGGCTTTAGGACTAGTAGGGATAATAAAGGGAAAAATATATAATCTGTTACAGCTTGCTATGTTTTGCACTAGTATCCTATGCTAAAGCTAAAATCCTGATCGAGACTTTCCATCTTTCTTCTGATATCAGATTTACTTCATTCTTCTGGTATCTCTGCTGAAATACATAGGGTTGGAAATGTGTGTATGTGTTTGGATCACTATATGGCAGCAGTGCTGCATCAATTTTTGTAACAGTCATACACTTTTGAAGCACTAGATGGCAGCAGGTTCTTGCATAACTGCAACAAACACTGCTACTTTATACTCAAAACAAGCGCATGCTTTTGAGCCTATCTCAGTGTGCACTCAAAAATGTAAAATTGGTATTGATTTTTTGTTTTTTAAATTTGCAAATTTCTGAATCACAAAAGTTTAATTCTTTTTAGAGAATAGGCTCCCCTTATATGTGGCTGCTGGCTCAGTTTCTGCTGAATGCAAACAGCCAGTAAAGGTGCTGTTGACATGGGGGGCACAGCCATAGACTTTGCCCTGCCCTGGGGGTCTAGTTACGCCCCTGCCTGTAGCCTTTCAAAGGAATTTTGGATTTTTCAAATTCAACATTTTGGCCCTATTGAAACTCCATTTGTTATTTTTGAAGTGCCATTGTTTTACTGTTTGGCCACCATTTTTTGTCATAAAATAACATGAAAAACAGGTAGGTAGGTTTAACAGCGTGCATGTGTCGCAGCATTATATAACAGCAGTTTTGCATGAGTGCTTTTAACAATATTATACCTTTGCAAGAGCCCTCAATGGCAAAAATGCCCTGTCTGAATCATCATCTATTAAAAATGTCTACACAAATTAAATATGATCACTTAAATGTTTCCTTTTGATTGCAATTAAGCTTCTGTAGCTTTAAAGGGACAGTCTAGTCAAAAATAAACTTTCTTTCATGTAATTAACAAGAGTCCATGAGCTAGTGACGTATGGGATATACATTCCTACCAGGAGGGGCAAAGTTTCCCAAACCTTAAAATGCCTATAAATACACCCCTCACCACACCCACAAATCAGTTTTTACAAACTTTGCCTCCAAGGGAGGTGGTGAAGTAAGTTTGTGCTAGATTCTACGTTGATATGCGCTCCGCAGCAAGTTGGAGCCCGGTTTTCCTCTCAGCGTGCAGTGAATGTCAGAGGGATGTGAGGAGAGTATTGCCTATTGAATGCAGTGATCTCCTTCTACGGGGTCTATTTCATAAGGTTCTCTGTTATCGGTCGTAGAGATTCATCTCTTACCTCCCTTTTCAGATCGACGATATACTCTTATATTTACCATTTCCTCTACTGATTCTCGTTTCAGTACTGGTTTGGCTTTCTACAAACATGTAGATGAGTGTCCTGGGGTAAGTAAGTCTTATTTTCTGTGACACTCTAAGCTATGGTTGGGCACTTTATTTATAAAGTTCTAAATATATGTATTCAAACATTTATTTGCCTTGACTCAGAATGTTCAACTTTCCTTATTTCCAGACAGTCAGTTTCATATTTGGGATTTTGCTTTAAATTATCATATTTTGTCTTACCTCAAAAATTTGACTTTTTTCCCTGTGGGCTGTTAGGCTCGCGGGGGCTGAAAATGCTTCATTTTATTGCGTCATTTTTGGCGCGGATTTTTTTGGCGCAAAAATTCATTTCCGTTTCCGGCGTCATACGTGTCGCCGGAAGTTGCGTCATTTTTTGACGTTATTTTGCGCCAAAAATGTCGGCGTTCCGGATGTGGCGTCATTTTTGGCGCCAAAAGCATTTAGGCGCCAAATAATGTGGGCGTCTTATTTGGCGCCAAAAAAATATGGGCGTCGCTTTTGTCTCCACATTATTTCAGTCTCATTTTCATTTGCTTCTGGTTGCTAGAAGCTTGATGTTTGGCATTTTTTTCCCATTCCTGAAACTGTCTTATAAGGAATTTGATTTATTTTGCTTTATATGTTGTTTTTTCTCTTACATATTGCAAGATGTCTCACGTTGCATCTGAGCCAGAAGATACTACAGGAAAACCACTGCCTGCTGGATCTACCAAAGCTAAGTGTATCTGCTGTAAACTTTTGGTAGCTATTTCTCCAGCTGTTGTTTGTATTAATTGTCATGACAAACTTGTTAAAGCAGATAATATTTCCTTTAGTGATGTACCATTGCCTGTTGCAGTTCCCTCAACATCTAAGGTGCAGAATGTTCCTGATAACATAAGAGATTTTGTTTCTGAATCCATAAAGAAGGCTTTGTCTGTTATTTCTCCTTCTAGTAAACGTAAAAAGTCTTTTAAATCTTCTCTCTCTACAGATGAATTTTTAAATGAACACCATCATTCTGATTCTTTGGACTCTTCTAGTTCAGAGGATTCTGTCTCAGAGATTGATGCTGATAAATCTTCATATTTATTTAAGATGGAATTTATTCGCTCTTTACTTAAAGAAGTACTAATTGCTTTAGAAATAGAGGATTCTAGTCCTCTTGATACTAATTCTATACGTTTGGATAAGGTTTTTAAAGCTCCTGCGGTTATTCCAGAAGTCTTTCCTGTTCCTAATGCTATTTCTGCAGTAATTGCTAAGGAATGGGATAAATTGGGTAATTCATTTACTCCTTCTAAACGTTTTAAGCAATTATATCCTGTTCCGCCTGACAGGTTAGAATTTTGGGACAAAATCCCTAAAGTTGATGGGGCTATTTCTACCCTTGCTAAACGTACTACCATTCCTACGTCAGATGGTACCTCGTTTAAGGATCCTTTAGATAGAAAAATTGAATCTTTTCTAAGAAAAACTTATCTATGTTCAGGTAATCTTCTTAGACCTGCTATATCATTGGCTGATGTTGCTGCAGCTTCAACTTTTTGGTTGGAAACTCTAGCGCAACAAGTAACAAATCGTGATTCTCATGATATTATTATTCTTCTCCAGCATGCTAATAATTTCATCTGTGATGCCATTTTTGATATTATTAGAGTTGATGTTAGATTTATGTCTCTGGCTATCTTAGCCAGAAGAGCTTTATGGCTTAAGACTTGGAATGCTGATATGGCTTCTAAATCAACTCTACTTTCCATTTCTTTCCAGGGAAACAAATTATTTGGTTCTCAGTTGGATTCTATTATTTCAACTGTTACTGGTGGGAAAGGAACTTTTTTACCACAGGATAAAAAATCTAAAGGTAAAAACAGGGCTAACAATCGTTTTCGTTCCTTTCGTTTCAACAAAGAACAAAAGCCTGATCCTTCGTCCTCAGGAGCAGTTTCAGTTTGGAAACCATCTCCAGTCTGGAATAAATCCAAGCCTGCTAGAAAGGCAAAGCCTGCTTCTAAGTTCACATGAAGGTACGGCCCTCATTCCAGTTCAGCTGGTAGGGGGCAGGTTACGTTTTTTCAAAGAAATTTGGATCAAATCTGTTCACAATCTTTGGATTCAGAACATTGTTTCAGAAGGGTACAGAATTGGTTTCAAGATGAGACCTCCTGCAAAGAGATTTTTTCTTTCCCATGTCCCAGTAAATCCAGTGAAAGCTCAAGCATTTCTGAATTGTGTTTCAGATCTAGAGTTGGCTGGAGTAATTATGCCAGTTCCAGTTCCGGAACAGGGGATGGGGTTTTATTCAAATCTCTTCATTGTACCAAAGAAGGAGAATTCCTTCAGACCAGTTCTGGATCTAAAATTATTGAATCGTTATGTAAGGATACCAACGTTCAAGATGGTAACTGTAAGGACTATATTGCCTTTTGTTCAGCAAGGGAATTATATGTCCACAATAGATTTACAGGATGCATATCTGCATATTCCGATTCATCCAGATCATTATCAGTTCCTGAGATTCTCTTTTCTAGACAAGCATTACCAATTTGTGGCTCTACCGTTTGGCCTTGCTACAGCTCCAAGAATTTTCACAAAGATTCTCGGTGCCCTTCTGTCTGTAATCAGAGAACAGGGTATTGTGGTATTTCCTTATTTGGACGATATCTTGGTACTTGCTCCGTCTTTACATTTAGCAGAGTCTCATACGAATCGACTTGTGTTGTTTCTTCAAGATCATGGTTGGAGGATCAATTTACCAAAAAGTTCTTTGATTCCTCAAACAAGGGTAACCTTTCTGGGTTTCCAGATAGATTCAGTGTCCATGACTCTGTCTTTAACAGACAAGAGACGTCTAAAATTGATTACAGCTTGTCGAAACCTTCAGTCACAATCATTCCCTTCGGTAGCCTTATGCATGGAAATTCTAGGTCTTATGACTGCTGCATCGGACGCGATCCCCTTTGCTCGTTTTCACATGCGACCTCTTCAGCTCTGTATGCTGAACCAATGGTGCAGGGATTACACGAAGATATCTCAATTAATATCTTTAAAACCGATTGTTCGACACTCTCTAACGTGGTGGACAAATCACCATCGTTTAATTCAGGGGGCTTCTTTTGTTCTTCCGACCTGGACTGTAATTTCAACAGATGCAAGTCTCACAGGTTGGGGAGCTGTGTGGGGATCTCTGACGGCACAAGGAGTTTGGGAATCTCAGGAGGTGAGATTACCAATCAATATTTTGGAACTCCGTGCAATTTTCAGAGCTCTTCAGTTTTGGCCTCTTCTGAAGAGAGAATCGTTCATTTGTTTTCAGACAGACAATGTCACAACTGTGGCATACATCAATCATCAAGGAGGGACTCACAGTCCTCTGGCTATGAAAGAAGTATCTCGATTTTGGTTTGGGCGGAATCCAGCTCCTGTCTAATCTCTGCGGTTCATATCCCAGGTGTAGACAATTGGGAAGCGGATTATCTCAGTCGCCAAACGTTGCATCCGGGCGAATGGTCTCTTCACCCAGAGGTATTTCTTCAGATTGTTCAATTGTGGGGGCTCCCAGAGATAGATCTGATGGCCTCTCATCTAAACAAGAAACTTCCCAGGTATCTGTCCAGATCCCGGGATCCTCAGGCGGAGGCAGTGGATGCATTATCACTTCCTTGGAAGTATCATCCTGCCTATATCTTTCCGCCTCTAGTTCTTCTTCCAAGAGTAATCTCCAAGATTCTGAGGGAATGCTCGTTTGTTCTGCTAATAGCTCCGGCATGGCCTCACAGGTTTTGGTATGCGGATCTTGTCCGGATGGCATCTTGCCAGCCATGGACTCTTCCGTTAAGACCAGACCTTCTGTCACAAGGTCCTTTTTTCCATCCGGATCTGAAATCCTTAAATTTAAAGGTATGGAGATTGAACGCTTGATTCTTGGTCATAGAGGTTTCTCTGACTCCGTGATTAATACTATGTTACAGGCTCGTAAATCTGTATCTCGAGAGATATATTATAGAGTCTGGAAGACTTATATTTCATGGTGTCTTTCTCATCATTTTTCTTGGCATTCTTTTAGAATACCGAGAATTTTACAATTTCTTCAGGATGGTTTGGATAAGGGTTTGTCCGCAAGTTCTTTGAAAGGACAAATCTCTGCTCTTTCTGTTCTTTTTCACAGAAAGATTGCTATTCTTCCTGATATTCATTGTTTTGTACAAGCTTTGGTACGTATAAAACCTGTCATTAAGTCAATTTCTCCTCCTTGGAGTTTGAATTTGGTTCTGGGAGCTCTTCAAGCTCCTCCGTTTGAACCTATGCATTCATTGGACATTAAATTACTTTCTTGGAAAGTTTTGTTCCTTTTGGCCATCTCTTCTGCTAGAAGAGTTTCTGAATTATCTGCTCTTTCGTGTGAGTCTCCTTTTCTGATTTTTCATCAGGATAAGGCGGTGTTGCGAACTTCTTTTGAATTTTTACCTAAAGTTGTGAATTCCAACAACTTTAGTAGAGAAATTGTGGTTCCTTCATTATGTCCTAATCCTAAGAATTCTAAGGAGAAATCATTGCATTCTTTGGATGTTGTTAGAGCTTTGAAATATTATGTTGAAGCTACGAAATCTTTCCGTAAGACTTCTAGTCTATTTGTTATCTTTTCCGGTTCTAGGAAAGGCCAGAAAGCTTCTGCCATTTCTTTGGCATCTTGGTTGAAATCTTTAATTCATCTTGCCTATGTTGAGTCGGGTAAAACTCCGCCTCAAAGAATTACAGCTCATTCTACTAGGTCAGTATCTACTTCCTGGGCGTTTAGGAATGAAGCTTCGGTTGACCAGATCTGCAAAGCAGCAACTTGGTCTTCTTTGCATACTTTTACTAAATTCTACCATTTTGATGTATTTTCTTCTTCTGAAGCAGTTTTTGGTAGAAAAGTTCTTCAGGCAGCGGTTTCAGTTTGAATCTTCTGCTTATGTTTTTTGTTAAACTTTATTTTGGGTGTGGATTATTTTCAGCAGGAATTGGCTGTCTTTATTTTATCCCTCCCTCTCTAGTGACTCTTGTGTGGAAAGATCCACATCTTGGGTAGTCATTATCCCATACGTCACTAGCTCATGGACTCTTGTTAATTACATGAAAGAAAACATAATTTATGTAAGAACTTACCTGATAAATTCATTTCTTTCATATTAACAAGAGTCCATGAGGCCCACCCTTTTTTGTGGTGGTTATGATTTTTTTGTATAGAGCACAATTATTCCAATTCCTTATTTTATATGCTTCGCACTTTTTCTTATCACCCCACTTCTTGGCTATTCGTTAAACTGATTTGTGGGTGTGGTGAGGGGTGTATTTATAGGCATTTTAAGGTTTGGGAAACTTTGCCCCTCCTGGTAGGAATGTATATCCCATACGTCACTAGCTCATGGACTCTTGTTAATATGAAAGAAATGAATTTATCAGGTAAGTTCTTACATAAATTATGTTTTTATGATTCAAATAGGGCATGTAACAACTTTCCAATTTACTTTTATCATCAATTTGCTTTGTCTCTTGGTATTTTTAGTTGAAAACTAAACCTAGGTAGGCTCATATGCACATTGTGTTCACGCCCGTGAAGTTACCTAGGTGTCAGCACTGATTGGCTAAAATGAAAGTCTGTCAAAATAACTGCAATTAGGGGGTAGTCTTAGATACAAGGTAATCACAGAGGTAAAACGTGTATTAATATAACTGTGTTGGTTATGCAAAACTGTGGAATGGGTAATAAAGGGATTATCTATCTTTTTAAACATTAAAAATTCTGGTGTAGACTGTCCCTTTAAACGTGAATTAATAAATGGCTCTGATTATTTATTCTATACATACTGTGTTAATTGGTATTAACCTTACGGATAAGGGAAAACTGCATTCAGACACACTAAGCATCACAGAATTAATTAGCTGTCATCTTTAACTTTTGGTATGAATTCACATTTTTGTTTCTATGAAAATCCTTGTGAGATCCCACATAAAAATCCTGCAATATATTTGTTTCTTATAGACTTACATGTGTTTTTCATGTGCTTAAAGGACCACTAAAGTCAAAAGTAAACTTTGATGATTCAGATAAAGCATTCCATTTTAAAAAATGTCCAATATACTTCCATTATTAAAACTTGCACATTATTTTTATATGCACAATTTGTAAGGCTCCAGCTTATACTGAGCATGTGCAAAAGGGCATAATATATACATATATGCATTTTGTGATTAGATAATGGATTTCACATGGTACAGGTGGAGGGAAAATTGGATTAACTTTGAAATTTGCCAGAAAATATGCTTCTACTCATTTCAAAATCAAGTAAGTGCTCTTGCGTTGTCTTGTTATTGTGCATTTGTCAGTTATTCATTTGCTTTTATTTATTTTATTTATTTATGTATTTTACTTATTGTAGTGTAGTTTGAAACCTCATCTACCCACCTCCCTGATCCCCCACACAGCTTTCTAACCCTCCACCCTTGGTGCTGCCATCTTACGTACTGGCAGCTGTCTTCCAGTACCTAATCGATCCTCCCCCACCCTCATCCCTAACCGATTGTCACAGAGAGCTCCCTCCATCACCACTTTTCCCTAGTGCAGCGTCCCAGCCCTCCCTCTCAATTCAATTTTTTTTCTATAGTGTAGGGCCACTCCTTCTTCCCACTCTCTCCCCCCTTTGCTGTTGGGCCACCCACCCACGTCACGCCTTCCCTACCAAACCTCCCGCTGGCACCAACTAAGATTGTTATAGACAGTGATACATGATCAGTGCTCCCTTACCATATGAAGGGAGATGCCTTCTGCCTCTGACTGAGCTGACAGCATGAGGCAGAAGGTAGGACGTAGCTACTATGTCAACAGGGCATGCTAGGCAAAGTACCATGTGATGTAGTAGTTACGTCCTATATGATTAAGGGGTTAAACCTTAAAGCTTTACAATGCACACTAGGTGATTTTCACTTGCCAAAGCATTGAAGAGTTGTATTGTTCCTGATTCACAGACTGAACATGAGCAGTTATAAGGGGTTAAAGGTAGGGGATGTGGGGTGTTAGACAAAAAACAGCACTGAAAGTTCTTTTACATTGCAGTCTATTTATGGGGACTGTGATTGTACTTTAAATATATATGTATGCTTATATACATATATATGTATGTGTTAATATGTGTATATACACATATAAACACATAAATATATACTGTATGTATATATTAATTTACATATATATTTTTAATCTGCTGTCCAACGCTGTGCGAATTACCCCCTGCGCTAGGTTATTTTGCTGTGTCTCATGGCAATAGAACAAGGCTCCCATTTGGAGCCTATGGAAGCTCACTCTTATGAGCACAAGGCTTTCACACTGTCAGAAAAAATGTGCAAAAATTGTACCACCCGCTGTACCCTTTAACATGGGTACAAATTGGTACCCTTGTAGATTTTACAAATATGTACCTTTGGTGACTAGATTGGACCTCAGTGCTATGGTCCCATATTGTACCCTTAAAAAATGGTGCAAATCTGGCCTTTTAAGGGTACTGCCCCAGTGACAAGCCCTTTGTACCTCATGATGGGAAATTTGTACTCAACACAGCATATTAGAAATGCTGTTCCATTAAATTTATTATATAACATTCAAATATGCATTCATTTAATGTGTACTTTTTCAGACAGTACTACAATAGCCAAACTACAGTATCTAAACTTTTTTAAAACTGCAGCCATATAGCAAATCCAAAGAATGCTACAGAACCACCTGAAAGAACCAGGCTACACAACCAGTTCCAAAAAGAGCTACTGAACATGTTTTATATCACTCTGTACTAGACTCTAAAAACACCCCATTTAATTTAGGGTGACATGCCACATAAAACATAAATATATAGAAAACATATAGAAAACAACATAATAATAAAATATAACTCTAACAAAAAGAAGGGGGATTCGGGGGAGGGATAAACGATAAAACTCACAACCATACATTGAATTGTCACTCTATGCAAAATATATGCAAATGCATCTATTTCCCCAGTACACATTTTGGTGATGAACCTTCTACCAATAGATGGAGCTGTGTTACACATGTCAAGGAACTTTCAACCAATAGATGGCGCTATGGTGTGTTACACAATATCCATGTCTGTGACTGGGGAACGGTTACAATTTTAATTTTTTTTTAAAAAAAACTGGTTCTTAAACAGCTCTTGTTTATTTTATAGAGTTTAAAACATTTTGTTTCTTTGTAATTTTAGTTAATACATTTGCTTTATGTTTAAGAGTTAACATATTGATGCTCTAAATATAATCATTAAAATGTTATGTGCTTGTTTGCTATTTAGAATCAGCAACACAGTATCATTGAATATATGGGTTATTAAGTTGTTGTTTTTTTTGCTTTGCCCGCTTTTCCATATTACCAACAACGATTGAGCATAATTATTTTGCTGTACAACATGTATGTTGCATTCATTTTGGGTGACAGTTATGTGAATATGAATAATTGAGCTGTACAAATGATGTGGACATGCAGGGTTTGGCAGCCTTGAACCACCCATCCCCCTCAACCTTTTAGTCACACAAGTGATTGTACCTTTTTGGGGGATTAAATGGCACAGTCATGGACCCTTTGACAGTTGGAAACATATTTGTACCTTATTTACCACTAAATGGTACATATTAGTTCCTTAAGGTGTAATTATGATCCATTGAGTGTACAACCACAGCATTTGTACCCAAAGTGTTCACAAACGGGCCTCAACTGTACCCTTTTTTCTGACAGTGCAGGCAATGCAAATTTACCTCTCATGTTACAGGAAAAACCTATCAAATGCGTCAGTATTCCACTTGCAACTCTTGTTTTGCAATATATCTTTTGACCTGTAGGGGGTGCTGTAACATATATGTAGGTTTAAATACCCGTGCTCTCAAGGATCGTTTTGTTTTTTAGAACATTAGAGAGCTATTGAGGATAAAGGCCTCTACTTATCAAGGTCTGGCGGACCTGATCCGACAGTGCGGATCAGGTCCGCCAGACCGTATTGCGTATTGCTCGCCGTATTCAGCATTGCACCAGCAGCTCACAAGAGCTGCTGGTGCAAAGCCACCCCCTGCAGACTCGCAGCCAATGGGCTGCCAGCAGGGGGGTGTCAATCAACCTGATCGTACTCGATCGGGTTGATTTCCGGCGATGTCTGTCCGTCTGCGCAGAGCAGGCAGACAGGTTATGGAGCCTGCAGGCTCACCAGAAACACGGGGCATCAAGCTCCATTTGGAGCTTGATAGATAGGCCCTTTAGAGTCTACTACACCCATTTCCCTACATTTTAAAAGGGAACATAATGCTGACAGTTCACTTTTGGCATTTCAGTGCATACAAATCATTCCCAGACACCCCAAAAGGGAAAATAGGGAAGAAATCCTTAGACAGCGTGAAGTCTTTTGGATAGTCCATTTGGACACTAGAAAGCCAAATGGTCTGAATTCTGAGTGGGACGTTAAATTATCTGTGTAATTCGTAGTATACTCTAGAATCAATATTTCCCTCTTTTTTCTATTTATACTATATGGTTAGCAGTTTATTATTCATTCATTATTTATGCTAATCTTCTTATTATGCTACCCCTTATATTGTACTTTTTTTACTTGTACAGATTATGATGCAAATATAGGTGTTTATTATACACAGGTGTTTCTATGCACATGGTCTGAGGTATATGATTGGTGTTTTGTTTAAGGGGGAGGAGAATTGTGTGGTATAAATAGGATGTGCTAGCTCTTGCTCTTTATGGGTCACTGACAAAGCACAATATGTGATCTACGAAACATGTTTGCCCGACCTTTCCTTGTGATGTGTACGATGTGCATCCTTTACATTTGTGCCTATTAAATGTTTTGCTTTTATCATTGTGTCCTATGAAGTTCCTGAGTGCTGCCTTTTTGTTCTTGCTGAACTGTTAATAGGTTAAAATGTTTGTGATATGGCATCTATTGTTTGGAGTTTATACAGTAAGATTTTACAGTATATTTAGAGTATATGTTTTTTTCAATGCCTATTTTTTCAGATGGGAAGGTTTAAGTGGGAGGTACTTTCTCACAAGAGGAATTACACATCAGTGTAAAATATAACCAGTCAGATATACATTTGCTGAACTAAATCTCAGGAGATTATTTTACTCATCTCCTTGATTCTGACTTTTACATAACTTTAACTGATTTTCAAATACCTTGTTCTGCATTTCTGTCAAAGGAATAGTCTAGTCAAAATCAAACTTTCATGATTCAAATAGAACATGCAATTTTAAGCAACTTTCTAATTTACTCCTGTAAACTCAATGACGAGGCCCACAGAAGGCCGAAACGATCGTCTGGGGTTGTTGCTTCCCTTGTTCAGAGAAGAATTGCCTGGTATTTCAGTGCTGGACTGTCATTGGGCAGGGTCAGACTGATATGCTACAGGATATTTTTTCTCTGTGAAGGGGCATAGTGTGCTAAAAGAGTATGCACCCTGAGTGGCACCCAAAAATGAACAGGCACGGAAGTTTTTCCAGCTTTTGTTCTTTCTCAGCTGAGTGCATCTCTCTCTCTTTTAATAATTTACTCCTGTTATCATTTTTTCTTCGTTCTCTTTGTATCTTTATTTGAAAAAGCAGGAATCTAAAGTTTAGGAGCCGACCCATTTTTTGATCAGCACCCTGGGTAGTGCTTGCTGATTGGTGGGTACATTTAGACACGAATCAGCGATCGCTACACAGGTGCTGAACCAAAAATGGCCGGCTCTTAAGCTTACATTCTTACTTTTTCAAATAAAGATACCAAGAGGTCAAAGAAAAAATTATAAAAGGAGTAAATTCGAAAGTTACTTAAAGTGAATGTCAAACTTAAAGTGAATGAAAAAATTTGATTAAAAACATGGGCACTTTAATTCATCAAAATTTACATTTCACTTACCTTTTAATCTTCACAGCAGCTCCAGCTTTCTCCGGTCATTGCAAGCTATTTCTGACGTCAGAAATGATGGATAGGTCATCCTCCAATCACGGCTTCCCGCCCGGGGGAATCAGTGTCTGATTCAATTCCGTGATTGGAGGAAGCCGGATTCCTCATTTTAGACACAGGAAGAGGCTTTGCGACAGGCGGAGGAAGCTGGAGCTGCTGTGAAGATTAAAAGGTACGTTTTTTTTTCAACAGGAGTGAAATGTAAATTTTGATGAATTAAAGTACCCCTGTTTTTAATCAAATTTTTAAAAAAACGGGCACTTTAGCATCAAAATTGACATTCACTTTAAAGGGACAGTCTAGGCCAAAATAAACTTTCATGATTCAGATAGAGCATGTAATTTTAAACAATTTTCCAATTTACTTTTATCACCAATTTTGCTTTGTTCTCTTGGCATTCTTAGTTGAAAGCTTAACCTAGGAGGTTCATATGCTAATTTCTTAGACCTTGAAGCCCACCTCTTTCAGATTGCATTTTAACAGTTTTTCACCACTAGAGGGTATTAGTTCACATATTTCATATAGATAACACTGTGCTCGTGCACATGAAGTAATCTGGGAGCAGGCACTGATTGGCTAGACTGCAAGTCTGTCAAAAGAACTGAAAAAAGGGGCCGTTGGCAGAGGCTTAGATACAAGATTATCACAGAGGTTAAAAGTATATTATTATAACTGTGTTGGTTATGCAAAACAGGGAAATGGGTAATAAAGGGATTATCTATCTTTTAAAACAATAAAAATTCTGGTGTAGACTGTCCCTTTAAAATTGCATGCTTTATCTGAATCATGAAAGTTTAATTTTGAATAGACTATCCCTTTAAAAAAAAATCTCACCTAGCTAGTTTTTACATACATTTTTTGAAATGATACTAATAGAAAGGCAGCTTTTGCCAAAATAACTCTACCATGCCACTATTACATTCAGGTATGACAGTTTTAACATTGATGTTGCCATTTGTCATTGATAGTTCTTTCTGGTAGCTAGCTTACTGTTATTGTGGTTCTAATTGTATCTGTCTATCCATAATACCACAAGTTCACAGGTGATATTTCCCAGATGCAGTTATGAAATAATAACCTGCCAACAAGTGATTTATGGGAATAATGTTGTATTACCAGACTAGTATCTTCTTTTTGGAGTTCACGGTGTCAAAGATTGGAAAGCAATTTAGTTGAATGGAGACAGAAGCAGTCTAGATTAGGCTTTATCTGCCTTATATGGCTGTGCTATAAGATCCATCTAGAAAAAAAACAGATTAACGTGCATAGTTCCTCCATTTAGTAGCTATAAAAATGCAGTTGTTGGGATAGAACTGTAATGAGTGAAAGTGACATTTTCACTTAAAAGCAAATTTAATTATTTTTAGAGGCCATTGTAAACAGGTTATACATTGGAATAGCAATTATCTTGTAGATTAACACATTTGGAAATATATAGCATTTCCCTCTATTATTCTCTATGCAAAATATAGTGTACTGATAGTTTATATAATGGAAGGCACTAAAATAGCCAAGAATGAAACAGCTTAATAACTGAGATATTACAGGGCAAAATCAAGCGGTAGTTAAGTAAATAGGATGGATAGATATAATCTATATATTGTTTTTTGTATTATATCTCCTTATGTTTGTTTCACTAGCCCTTGCATATTATTATCATAAACTTCCACAAAGGCTAGCACTCCCTGGTCTTAAACAAATTGCAGCTTATTTGTACTATGTGACGTTTCAGGGATAACTACCCTTCTTCAAAAAAGACATCACATGCCACAATTAAATGGCAATGTGTTTAAGACCAGTTCTAGTGTTTGTGGAAGCTTATATATACTGTATATATATATATATATATATATATATATATAAACAAACAGAAAAATGAATATTCAGAGTCTGTGTATGCTTGATGAAGGAGCGATCTGAAAATATTATGTCTTTGTAAACAAAGTTCAGGATGCGGTAGCTCGGTAATCCAATACAGATAGAAATGCAGGGCACAAACGCTCATGGATGAGAGCTCAATCCTATTGGCTGATTGGAACAGCCAATAGGATGAAAGTTGCTCAAATCCTATTGGCTGATTGGAACAGCCAATAGGATTTTAGTGGCTCTTATCCTATTGGCTGATTGGAACCTTTCAGCCAATAGGAATGCAAGGGACGCCATCTTGGATGATGTCACTTGCATTCAAGATCCAGTTTACGGAAGAGACCGTATTGAAGAGGAGCTCCTCGTCGGATTTCTTCAGGATGGACCCGCTCCGCGCTGGATGTCTTCAGGATGGACCCCCTCCTCGCCGGTTGGATGAAGATAGAAGAGGCCACATGGATGAAGAATTTGCTGGCTGGATGAAGATGGAAGAAGCCACCCACATGAAGACTGCTTGCCGGCTGGAAGGATCCTTCAAGTTGAACTTCGAAAACTGTAAGTGGATAGTCGGGGGATAGTGTTAGGTTTATTTAAGGGTTTTTTGGGTGGGTTTTATTTTTAGAGTAGGCTCTGGGCAGTAAAAGAGCTAAATGCCCTTTTAAGGGCAATGCCCATACAAATGCCCTTTTCAGGACAATGGGGAGCTAAGGTTTTTTCATATAGGCTTTTTATTTGGGGGGGGGTTGGTTGTGTGGGTGGTGGGTTTTACTGTTGGGGGGGTGTTTGTATTTTTTTTTACAGGTAAAAGAGCTGATTTCTTTGGGGCAATACCCCGCAAAAGGCCCCTTTAAGGGCCATTGGTAGTTTATTGTAGGCTAGGGTTTTTTTTTATTTTGGGGGGGGGGCTTTTTATTTTGATAGGGCTATTAGATTAGGTGTTATTCTTTTTTATTTTTGATACTGTGTTTTTTTATTTTTTGTAACTTAGTGTTTTTTATTTTTTGTAACTTAGCGTTTTTTTTTGTAGTTTAGTAATTTTTAATTGTAGATTTAAATAATTTGAGTAGGGTTAGGTTTTTAAATATGTAATATAGTTAATTTAATTGGTAGTTTAATGTAATTTTAGTATAATAGTTAGGGTAGGTTAATTAATAGTTTATTATAGTTTAATTTAATTTTGGTATAATAGGGTAGGTTAATTAATAGTTTAATATAGTTTAATTTAATTCTACAGGTAAGTAAAAATAAATGTTTATAAGATAGGGATGTTGTAATTTTAATGTAAAGTTAGAGGGTTTTTAGGTTAAGGGGTTAATAGCTTAATTTAGTTTTTGGCGATGTGGGGGGCTGGCGGTTTAGGGGTTAATAGGTTTAGTAAGTGGTAGTGATGTGGGAGGCCAGGGGTTTAGGGGTTTATACATTTATTTAGTTGCGGTGGGGTCCGGGAGCGGCGGGATAGGGGTTAATACTTTTATTTAGTGGTGGTGGGGTCCGGGAGCAGTGGAATAGGGGTTAATAACTTTATTTAGTGGCGGCGGGGTCCGGGAGCGGCGGAATAGGGGTTAATAACATTATGTAGGTGGCGGCGATGTCGGGGCGGCAGATTAGGGGTGTTTAGACTCGGGGCTTATGTTAGGGTGTTAGGTGTAAACGTAACTGGTTTTCTACCATAGAAATCAATGGAAAATCTGGCAGCATCAGACATAAGCTTTCGCTGCTTTCAGACTCCCATTGATTCCTATGGCATCCACAGCCTCCAGGATGGCAGATTGAAAACCAGGTACGCTGGGCCGGAATGTGTATTCAGAACATCTGTAATGACGTAAGCATCGATCTGTGTTGGATTGAGATCGGCAGATCGTATGTTACGTCACAGATTTCAACTTTTGCCAGTCTGTAGGCTTTGATAACTAGGTCGGATCAAGCTCGCCACAATTACGCTGCGGAATTCCAGCGTATTTCAGGTTGACGGATGGATAAATATCCCCCCAGGTCTCTCGAGTTCCACCAAACTTGTCAAAGCATGTCTTCATGGACCCCGGCACAGTCATGCTGGAACAGGAACAGGAAAGGACAATCCCCAATCTATTTTCAGAAAATTAGAAGTATCGAATTGTGTAAAATAGTGCCAGACTCTGAAGCCTGATGAATCACTCTAGGGCAGGGGTCAGCAACCTTGGCTCTCCAGATGCTTTAGAACTACATTTTACATGATGCTTAAGTGTCTGTAAGCTGCCTAAGCATTATGGGAAATGTAGTTTTAAAACATTAGGAGAGCCAAGGTTGCTGACCCCTACTCCAGGGGAACACATTTCCAATGCTCTAGAGTCCAATGGTGGTGTGTATTACATCACACCAGCCATTGCTTGACATTGCACATGTTGCGCCATGGAAACCCATTTCATAAAGCTCCTGACTCACAGTTCTTGTGTTGATTTTGCTTCCAGAAGCATTTGGGACTCTGTAGTGAGTGATGCAACAGATGATAGGCAATGTATATGCACTCTAGCACTCGGCGGGCTCTGTGAGTTTGCATGGTTTACCACTTTGTGGCTGGGGTGATGTTGCTTCTAGATGTTTCAACTTTATAATAATAGTAATAACATAAACTGACTTGTAGCAAAAGTGGCATTCTATAACAGTGCCACATTTAAAGTCACTGAGATCTTCAGTATGACCCATTGTGCTGCCAATGTTTTTCTAAGGAGATTTCATGGTTATTTGCTGGATTTTATGTGAAAGGTGTGTCTGAAACACCTGGACACTAATATATATATACAGGGAGTGCAGAATTATTAGGCAAGTTGTATTTTTGAGGATTAATTTTATTATTGAACAACAACCATGTTCTCAATGAACCCAAAAAACTCATTAATATCAAAGCTGAATATTTTTGGAAGTAGTTTTTAGTTTGTTTTTAGTTTTAGCTATTTTAGGGGGATATCTGTGTGTTCAGGTGACTATTACTGTGCATAATTATTAGGCAACTTAACAAAAAACAAATATTTACCCATTTCAATTATTTATTTTTACCAGTGAAACCAATATAACATCTCAACATTCACAAATATACATTTCTGACATTCAAAAACAAAACAAAAACAAATCAGTGACCAATATAGCCACCTTTCTTTGCAAGGACACTCAAAAGCCTGCCATCCATGGATTCTGTCAGTGTTTTGATCTGTTCACCATCAACATTGCGTGCAGCAGCAACCACAGCCTCCCAGACACTGTTCAGAGAGGTGTACTGTTTTCCCTCCTTGTAAATCTCACATTTGATGATGGACCACAGGTTCTCAATGGGGTTCAGATCAGGTGAACAAGGAGGCCATGTCATTAGATTTTCTTCTTTTATACCCTTTCTTGCCAGCCACGCTGTGGAGTACTTGGACGCGTGTGATGGAGCATTGTCCTGCATGAAAATCATGTTTTTCTTGAAGGATGCAGACTTCTTCCTGTACCACTGCTTGAAGAAGGTGTCTTCCAGAAACTGGCAGTAGGACTGGGAGTTGAGCTTGACTCCATCCTCAACCCGAAAAGGCCCCACAAGCTCATCTTTGATGATACCAGCCCAAACCAGTACTCCACCTCCACCTTGCTGGCGTCTGAGTCTGACTGGAGCTCTCTGCCCTTTACCAATCCAGCCACGGGCCCATCCATCTGGCCCATCAAGACTCACTCTCATTTCATCAGTCCATAAAACCTTAGAAAAATCAGTCTTGAGATATTTCTTGGCCCAGTCATGACGTTTCAGCTTGTGTGTCTTGTTCAGTGGTGGTCGTCTTTCAGCCTTTCTTACCTTGGCCATGTCTCTGAGCATTGCACACCTTGTGCTTTTGGGCACTCCAGTGATGTTGCAGCTCTGAAATATGGCCAAACTGGTGGCAAGTGGCATCTTGGCAGCTGCACGCTTGACTTTTCTCAGTTCATGGGCAGTTATTTTGCGCCTTGGTTTTTCCACACGCTTCTTGCGACCCTGTTGACTATTTTGAATGAAACGCTTGATTGTTCGATGATCACGCTTCAGAAGCTTTGCAATTTTAAGAGTGCTGCATCCCTCTGCAAGATATCTCACTATTTTTGACTTTTCTGAGCCTGTCAAGTCCTTCTTTTGACCCATTTTGCCAAAGGAAAGGAAGTTGCCTAATAATTATGCACACCTGATATAGGGTGATGATGTCATTAGACCACACCCCTTCTCATTACAGAGATGCACATCACCTAATATGCTTAATTGGTAGTAGGCTTTCGAGCCTATACAGCTTGGAGTAAGACAACATGCATAAAGAGGATGATGCGGTCAAAATACTCATTTGCCTAATAATTCTGCACTCCCTGTATATATTGAACTAGAAGAAGATATGAAAGCAATTCCTGTCCAGCACTGACTAATACCTATTTTATTAAACGGAAAATGTACCTAGGTTTAAAATACCTTACCAAACAGTAATATATATCCTAATGCAAATGAAATTACAACTAACTCAGGGGGAGCATATATGCAGCATTTATTAAGGCTAATACACGGCATAATAAGTCACAAATATTGTAATAATATGAATCCCTATGGAAAATTAAGCACATAAATAAGGAAAATAACCAATACACATAATAAATAATATTCATTCTCAAACACAATGAGATATAAGGAATAACGGTTCCTGTTAAAAGTCACAGAAATAGTTGCCAATTTCCAGCACTATGATTAAGCGGTTCTATTCCAGTATACAAATTCCCCTGTAATGGATATACAGTGGGTGGTGTGAGGCCATCAATAACAAACAACTAAAGTTCACTGCTACCCCTTCCTAGTGCAACTATGCTGGTTCCTGTGCACGGGTAGTCATAGCAATCAATTCAAAAAGAAAGAACACACTTTGTCCGCTTTGCGGGGAAATACTTGCGGCTTTAACTGAGAAGTCCCACTTTTTTGCGGGTCAACACCTCCTGGGTAGGTCCCCTCCAGGGTGTTCATCTCCTCGGCGCAGTAGTGTACAAGTGTGAAAGGTATTAGACGTGACAACCCATCCCTTGCTGTGAGTAACGACAGCCTGTGTATCTCCCAAACAAACGCAGCTTGCCAGCTACGGGCGTTTCACCCCTTAGGCTCTGGGGCTTCTTCCGGCTCCAAGTAAAGTCATGTGACTATAGACACCTGTGATCTCTTTTAAAGACCTGTATACGGAGAAAAAACTCCTCCCATTTTGAAGCCTTTGAACTACTTGCAAAAGTATTTGGGGTAAAATGGTAACAAAAAATGTAACAATTGAACAGTTATGTTTCTTTATATGCAATTCTATATTTGCTAAATCACCAACAAGTTTAAGTGCAGAATTTTTTCTATTTAGATAGTAAAAATATTATTTACAGGCTCCCCCTTGTTACATTGTAAAAAATTATTAATTTACTAACTTCTATGTTACAAACTCAAAAGACACCTAAGAAATATTATGCGATCTATACAGACCATAAAAACTAATTAGATACACTAATGTGTAAAAGAATAGGCGATTTTCGGATACATCTTGTTTCTAATTTTAACCATTTATTATTTTTAATTATAACCCTATATTTTAAGGATTAATATTTAAATATTGAAAAAATTAGCTTAGAGTTGGGATCTTAATATAAATTATTCCCCCTTCTTTATTTCAAAGAAAAAATGGGGGAAACATAAATTTTGATTTTAACTATAATAAGTTGTCAATAACAATTATTTTTTGGAAAGTCATTGCTCTGAAGAACATACTGTAATTTATTTATTTCTTCATATATTTCTAGCGGAGCAGGTTTGTGTTTGTTTGTGTTAATATTTAGTTAGTAGAGCAAAAGACAAGAGAATCAAACACTCATTTCCCCATAAGACATGCATGCTTGGTATTCAACATTCTTTCCTAGAGGGGCAATCATTCTTTAGAAAATGGAGATCCATTTCCAGACATTCATTCCCCCAAAAAACATGCATAATTTATTTCTTCGTTCATTCCTAGCGAGGCAAGCGTTTTTAAATTGAAAATCCATTTACATTCATTTTGTAATAATAATTTATCTATCTTGCCTCCTCTCTGCTGTAAATCAATTTTCTGAAGGCCTCTAAATTTCAGTTCATGTTTATTACTGTTAAGTTTTAGAAAAAAATGTCTTGCTACACTACTGGTATCTATTAATTTATTTTTTATATCTTGTTTATGCTCTTTTATTCTTTCTTTTACCTCTCTGTAGGTTTTCCCTACATAATAACAGGGACCGCTACAGTAATCTAAGTACACTACTCCTTCGCTATGGCAATCTATGTGTCCTTTAATATACCATAGTTGACCATATTTATCAATAGATTTATTTTGTGTAGTCATATTGCTACAAACTAAACATTTTGTACAGCGAAAGTTCCCACTGGATGTATTATATTGAGATAACCAGTTACTATCCCTGTGTAGAACAAAATGGCTTTTAACTAGTTTATCCTTGAAATTTGGTGCCTTTCTTGCTGTCATATATCTTTTATTTTTGTTATTTTGGTGATTTAAATCTTTCCTGCAAAAAGCTAAATGTCATACAATTTTAATACAATTTTGCTCTGTTTTAACATTTATTTTTAAAATTTTTCCAAATAAATGCTAATTTGCTTACCATTTAAGATTGTTTTAAAAAATATAATTTCAATGAATATGTAGTTATGGTATCTTGCATCATTTGTATTCCTGGCAGTGTCTTTCTTGCTGCAGTGATACATCAGTAGATTATTTAAATGCAGTGAATTAGTGTAGTGATGAGACAGATATGTAATGACAGGTCAGGCTGATCTGAGGCTGAATGCAAGTTAGTCTGTTTGAAATATGTTATGCAGAAAAGGAACATGGGTAGATTCAGGTGTAAAAAATAGGAGGCATAACTATAACATATTTTATTGTATAAAACGTATTTATTTAATATAAATAATACTATTTAATGTAACCATTTTTATATGTACATATATGAGTGTGTGTGTATGTGTGTTTGTATACGTATGTGTGTGTACTTATGTATGTATGTATGTGTGTACATATGTATGTGTATATATGTGAGTGTATATATATATATATATATATATACTGTACAGGGAGTGCAGAATTATTAGGCAAATTAGTATTTTGACCACATCATCCTCTTTATGCATGTTGTCTTACTCCAAGCTGTATAGGCTCGAAAGCCTACTACCAATTAAGCATATTAGCTGATGTGCATCTCTGTAATGAGAAGGGGTGTGGTCTAATGACATCATCACCCTATATCAGCTGTGCATAATTATTAGGCAACTTCCTTTCCTTTGGCAAAATGGGTCAAAAGAAGGACTTGACAGGCTCAGAAAAGTCAAAAATAGTGAGATATCTTGCAGAGGGATGCAGCACTCTTAAAATTGCAAAGCTTCTGAAGCGGGATCATCGAACAATCAAGCGTTTCATTCAAAATAGTCAACAGGGTCGCAAGAAGTGTGTGGAAAAACCAAGGTGCAAAATAACTGCCCATGAACTGAGAAAAGTCAAGCGTGCAGCTGCCAAGATGCCACTTGCCACCAGTTTGTCCATATTTCAGAGCTGCAACATCACTGGAGTGCCCAAAAGCACAAGGTGTGCAATACTCAGAGACATGGCCAAGGTAAGAAAGGCTGAAAGACGACCACCACTGAACAAGACACACAAGCTGAAACGTCAAGACTGGGCCAAGAAATATCTCAAGTCTGATTTTTCTAAGGTTTTATGGACTGATGAAATGAGTGAGTCTTGATGGGCCAGATGGATGGGCCCGTGGCTGGATTGGTAAAGGGCAGAGAGCTCCAGTCCGACTCAGACGCCAGCAAGGTGGAGGTGGAGTACTGGTTTGGGCTGGTATCATCAAAGATGAGCTTGTGGGGCCTTTTCGGGTTGAGGATGGAGTCAAGCTCAACTCCCAGTCCTACAGCCAGTTTCTGGAAGACACCTTCTTCAAGCAGTGGTACAGGAAGAAGTCTGCATCCTTCAAGAAAAACATGATTTTCATGCAGGACAATGCTCCATCACACGCGTCCAAGTACTCCACAGCGTGGCTGGCAAGAAAGGGTATAAAAGAAGAAAATCTAATGACATGGCCTCCTTGTTCACCTGATCTGAACCCCATTGAGAACCTGTGGTCCATCATCAAATGTGAGATTTACAAGGAGGGAAAACAGTACACCTCTCTGAACAGTGTCTGGGAGGCTGTGGTTGCTGCTGCACGCAATGTTGATGGTGAACAGATCAAAACACTGACAGAATCCATGAATGGCAGGCTTTTGAGTGTCCTTGCAAAGAAAGGTGGCTATATTGGTCACTGATTTGTTTTTGTTTTGTTTTTGAATGTCAGAAATGTATATTTGTGAATGTTGAGATGTTATATTGGTTTCACTGGTAAAAATAAATAATTGAAATGGGTATATATTTGTTTTTTGTTAAGTTGCCTAATAATTATGCACAGTAATAGTCACCTGCACACAAAGATATCCCCCTAAAATAGCTCAAACTAAAAACAAACTAAAAACTACTTCCAAAAATATTCAGCTTTGATATTAATTAGTTTTTTGGGTTCATTGAGAACATGGTTGTTGTTCAATAATAAAATTAATCCTCAAAAATACAACTTGCCTAATAATTCTGCACTCCCTGTATATATATATATATATATATATATATATATATATATATATATATATATATATATATAAATAAATACGGGAGAGAAGCATTTGCAATAGGCTAGTATTATAAAGGATGCCGTAATCGGCTCTACCTTGGCTTATAAATAAATGTGGTGCAGACCCTTATAGAGTAATGTAATGTAAAACACAACAAGAGAACTCATCCGGGAAAGTAACCAGGATGAAAAAAGACAGGGATTTCAGCACTCTTTTGAAAATAATCAATACTTTACTAGCACAATATTATATACATAGATTACAAAGGAGATGGCATATGGGGCCATCCCTCTACCCACGCACTACAAAGGAAGGCAACATTCACAATGTGAAAAATTCAAAGTCAATTTGCAACAAAAATATATTACAGAAAAATATGTACATAAGTTTGTGAGCCAAACATTTAAATCATCATATAAAATGGCATTGGAAAACTTAATATCAAGGTATAGATGGTTAATGCCTGAAATCAAAGTGGACACATTAAAGCAATAGCGTAGGCACATGCTATGCAGGTAAGCAAAGGAATATGTTAGTGCTGAGCATGCATCCATCCATTATTATTAGATAAGCTGTGATCCTTGAAAGTTCCTAAGGAAAGCTGTACGCCCTCTCGACAGAGCAGCGTTTGCCACGGTGCAAAGTTAATGCACAATATCCAGAGCTGATTAGTACAGTTAGTGGCAAGGAATCTAATAACAATATGGAACCATACGACCTGAGTGATTCAGTAAATTGTAGGCCGTGCCAGGTAGCCGTGAATCCATGACCGGTATTGCCAAATGTTGATCCGGGCTTTGCTATTAGGATGTCTGTAAAGTAACCGCGAAGGCTTGCTGAGAGTTACTTTCTCCGAGATCCTCACACGCACATCACGTGATCCGGTCGGCTGGACCTATGCCGACGCGCGTTTCACCCGTACGTCCAAGTTGCTTAACGGGCTTCGTCAGGGCGAAGCTTTCCTTAGGAACTTTCAAGGATCACAGCTTATCTAATAATAATGGATGGATGCATGCTCAGCACTAACATATTCCTTTGCTTACCTGCATAGCATGTGCCTACGCTATTGCTTTAATGTGTCCACTTTGATTTCAGGCATTGACCATCTATACCTTGATATTAAGTTTTCCAATGCCATTTTATATGATGATTTAAATGTTTGGCTCACAAACTTATGTACATATCCTGAGGGCGTGTCGCCATTGATCACTTAGATCCCACTTCTATTACCTGCCCGACAGTGCATACCTCCTGGGTGAGGTGTCGGATGCAGCAGGGTGTAGTTGATCTTTGAAACACACTTTCCCTCTGTATATACTTTATATATTGTACATTTTGCAAGGTATGCCTAATATTTCTATACCGTCTATTGTAAGGCTGTCACCACTTTCTTAGATCCCACATACCGTTTAACCTGCCCAGCGAGAACCTCTCTACAGGGGTGTTGTGTGCAGCAGGGTGTAGAAAGTGTGACTGGTCTCACTATGGCCAACACTGCATTTTGCTGTATCAATGTTTCTGGGCAAATTGTACCGCACATCCCCTGACTGGTCAGGTTTAGTCTATTGGATTCAATAGGTCCAATATTTTTCTTTAATATATTTTTGTTGCAAATTGACTTTGAATTTTTCACATTGTGAATGTTGCCTTCCTTTGTAGTGCGTGGGTAGAGGGAGGGCCCCATATGTCATCTCCTTTGTAATCTATGTATATAATATTGTGCTAGTAAAGTATTGATTATTTTCAAAAGAGTGCTGAAATCCCTGTCTTTTTTCAGCCTGGTTACTTTCCCAGATGAGTTCTCTTGTTGTGTTTTACATTACATATATATATATATATATATATATATATATAATATATATACTCACCGGCAACTTTATTAGGTACACCTGTTCAATTGCTTGGTAACACAAATTGCTAATCATTCAATCACATGGCAGCAACTCAATGCATTTAGGTATTTTAACATGGTGTTGACGACTTGCTGAAGTTCAAACCGAGCATCAGAATGGGGAAGAAAGGGGACTTTTAACATGGCATGGTTGTTGGCGCAAGACAGGCTGGTCTGAGTATTTAAAAAACTGCTGATCTACTGGGATTTTCACGCACAACCATCTCTAGGGTTTACAGAGAATGGTCCGAAAAAAGAGAAAATATCCAGTGAGCGGCAGTTGTGTGGATGAAAATGCCTTGTTAATGTCAGAGGAGAATGGGCAGACAGGTTCGAGATGATAGAAAGGCAACAGTAACTCAAATAACCACTCGTTACAACCAAGGTATGCAGAATACCATCTCTGAACACACATTACATCAAACCTTGAAGCAAATAGGCTACAACCAAGGTATGCAGAATACCATAACACACATTACATCAAACCTTGAAGCAAATAGGCTACAGCAGTAGAAGACCACACCGGGTTCCACTCCTGTCAGCTAAGAACAGGAAACTGAGGCTATAATTCGCACAGGCTCACCAAAATTGGATAATAGAAGATTGGAAAAATGTTGTCTGGTCTGATGTGGCTCGTTTTCAGCTGCGAGATTCAGATGGTAGGGTCAAAATTTAGCGTAAACAACATGAAAGCATGGATCCATCCTGCCTTGTATCAATGGTTCAGGCTGGTGGTGTAATGGTGTGGGGGATATTTTCTTTGCACACTTTGGGCCCCTTAGTACCAATTGAGCATTGTTTAAATGCTACGGCCTACCTGAGAATTGTTGCTGACCATGTCCATCCCTTTATGACTACCCATCTTCTGAAGGCTACTTCCAGCAGGATAATGCTCCATGTCACAAAGCTCAAATCATCTCAAACTTGTTTCTTGAACATGACAATGAGTTCACTGTACTCCAATGGCCTCCATAGTCACTAGATTTCAATCCAATAGAGCACCTTTGGGACAGGGTCAGCTCCAAGAGGGGGGCATTGACGGGCAATGCCCGCCCAAATGGAATGCTGTGCCCTCTCAAAAAAACATTTTTGTTATTGTATAAATAAGTGTGTCATAATTCTGGAAAGGTTGTAACCCTAGTTATGATACTAGTCTCACCAAGTCGGTATATACACAACATATTGTGTGTGTATCACTTTCTCAGTGGAATGATGCTGACCTTTTACAAGCAACATACAGAAATGGTTCCCTGCACAACGTGTGCAAACCAGACTCTTACAGGAAGACTTTATAGAATAAATCTCTTACACGCAATGCGCCTTCACTTAGGGTAGCTATGACACCAGCCCCGAACTGTAAACGTTCTCAAAAAACTTTGTAAACCAGTCACTCAATGGGAACAATTCATAAATGATACCAGTAACCACTCAGCAAATTGTGTACATATCAATCATGGTGTGGGTGTTCCCATTATAGTGTGTATATAGTAGTCACACGCAGTAGGTGTTCCCAGCATAGTGTGTCTATCTATACCAGTCACACACAGTGGGTGGTTCCTTATACAATGCCAACCTCTTGTCCAGCCCATATGCATGTCGTGCTCAAGTTACAGTCCAATGCCTGCACTGGGCCAGCAAAACAAGCAGTAGGGGAAGGAGCCCTTCTCATCCGACAGCAGCAGCACACTAACTAAGGGAATGCTTCCACTTTACATAAACATGGCAGCCCTCAGAGGCGCACACCGGTTGCTGTATCACAGTAAGTCCCAAGCTTTTCTATTTACCATATTATACAGTGTTAACCGAGCTTTGGCCCTGCTCTGTGCCCACATTATATACCCACCGGGTAAACGGGCAGCATTCGCTCTGAGCCTGTGACTGGCTTAGCGGGTCACTCATGACCTTGTACAGGCAAAGCGTGTGGTTTCCTGATGCTAATATATCTTCACGTCATGCATATTTTATGTCGTTTACTAACATTATCCGCTGATTACATTAACCAGTAGTTTATTCTCTATATGCATTTGCTTGATATATCCACTATAGTCTCAGTGCAGTATGGATTAAAAGTGCTTCTATCAGATGCTTCTGTTGCGAGTGTATTTAAATAGAAATGCTGATGTCACTCTGAGTGGTTTCTTATTCTTATTTCTCTTGTAAGGGATGTCCCCTCACTTATTTTGACTTTCATACATGCTTTGTAAAAAATGAGTGCCCCCTCGTGAAAAAAAATGCCCCCCCATTTAATTCGTTCTGGAACCGAGTCTGCTTTGGGATGTGGTGGAACAGGAGATTTGCATCATGGATGTGCATCCGACAAATCTGCAGCAACTGAGGGATGCTATCATGTCAATATGGACCAAAATCTCTGAGGAATGTTTCCAAAACCTTGTTGAATCTATGCCATGAAGAATTAAGGTAGTTCTAAAAGCAAAAGGGGGTCCAACCCGGTACTTGCAAGGTGTACCTAATAAAGGTGGCCGGTGAGTGTATATATAAGTGTATGTATATGTGCACATAAATGTGTATATTTATATGTGTTTATGTGTGTGTACATATGTTTGTGCATGTATATATGTGTATGTATGTGTGCATACATACAGTGAGGGAAAAAAAATATTTGATCCCCTGCTGATTTTGTAACGGCTAGATTTAGAGTTCTGCGGCCAAAAGGGGTGCGTTAGCTACGCATGCTTTTTTTCCCCCGCACCTTTTAAATACCGCTGGTATTTAGAGTTCACAGAATGGCTGCGTTAGGCTCCAAAAAAGGGAGCGTAGAGCATATTTACCGCCACTGCAACTCTAAATACCAGCGTTGCTTACGGACGCGGCCAGCTTCAAAAACGTGCTAGTGCACGATTCCCCCATAGAAAACAATGGGGCCATTTGAGTTGAAAAAAAAACTAACACCTGCAAAAAAGCAGCGTTCAGCTCCTAACGCAGCCCCATTGTTTTCTATGGGGAAACACTTCCTACGTCTGCACCTAACACTCTAACATGTACCCCGAGTCTAAACACCCCTAACCTTACATTTATTAACCCCTAATCTGCCGCCCCCGCTATCGCTGACCCCTGCATATTTTTTTAACCCCTAATCTGCCGCTCCGTACACCGCCGCAACCTACATTGTACCTATGTACCCCTAATCTGCTGCCCCTAACACCGCCGACCCCTATATTATATGTATTAACTCCTAATCTGCCACCCCTGCTATCGCTGACCCCTGCATATTATTATTAACCCCTAATCTGCCGCTCCATACAACGCCGCAACCTACATTATACCTATGTACCCCTAATCTGCTGCCCCTAACCCCGCCCCTATATTATATTTATTAACCCCTAATCTGCCCTCCACAATGTCGCCGCCAGCTACCTACAATAATTAACCCCTAATCTGCCGACCGGATCTCGCCGCTACTCTAATAAATGGATTAACCCCTAAAGCTAAGTCTAACCCTAACACTAACACCACCCTAAATTAAATATAATTTAAATCTAACAAAATAAATTAACTCTTATTATATAAATTATTCCTATTTAAAGCTAAATACTTACCTGTAAAATAAACCCTAATATAGCTACAATATAAATTATAATTATATTGTAGCTATTTTAGGATTAATATTTATTTTACAGGCAACTTTGTAATTATTTTAACCAGGTACAATAGCTATTAAATAGTTAATAACTATTTAATAGCTAAAATAGTTAAAATAATTACAAATTTACCTGTAAAATAAATCCTAACCTAAGTTACAATTAAACCTAACACTACACTATCAATAAATAAATTAAATAAACTACCTACAATTACCTACAATTAAACCTAACACTACACTATCAATAAATTAATTAAATACAATACCTACAAATAACTACAATTAAATAAACTAACTAAAGTACAAAAAATAAAAAAGAACTGTTACAAAAAAATAAAAAAATATTTACAAACATTAGAAAAATATTACAACAATTTTAAACTAATTACACCTACTCTAAGCCCCCTAATAAAATAACAAAGACCCCCAAAATAAAAAAATGCCCTACCCTATTCTAAATTAAAAAAGTTCAAAGCTCTTTTACCTTACCAGCCCTGAAAAGGGCCATTTGCGGGGCATGCCCCAAATAATTCAGCTCTTTTGCCTGTAAAAAAAACCATACAATACCCCCACCCCAACATTACAACCCACCACCCACATACCCCTAATCTAACCCAAACCCCCCTTAAATAAACCTAACACTAAGCCCCTGAAGATCTTCCTACCTTATCTTCACCATGCCAGGTTCACCGATCCGTCCTCCGAAGTCTTGATCCAAGCCCAAGTGGGGGCTGGCGATCCATAATCCGGCTGAAGTCTTCTATCAAGCCGCGGCTGAAGAGGTCCAGAAGAGGCTCCAAAGTCTTCATCCTATCCGGGAAGAAGAGGAGATCCGGACCGGCAACCATCTTGATCCAAGCGGCATCTTCTATCTTCATCCGATGACGAACGGCTCCATCTTGAAGACCTTCAGCGCGGATCCATCTTCTTCTTCCGACGTCCAACTGAAGAATGAAGGTTCCTTTAAGGGACGTCATCCAAGATGGCGTCCCTCGAATTCCGATTGGCTAATAGGATTCTATCAGAGAATCGGAATTAAGGTAGGAAAATTCTGATTGGCTGATGGAATCAGCCAATCAGATTCAAGTTCAATCCGATTGGCTGATTGGATCAGCCAATCAGATTGAGCTTGCATTCTATTGGCTGATCGGAACAGCCAATAGAATGCAAGCTCAATCTGATTGGCTGATCCAATCAGCCAATCGGATTGAACTTGAATCTGATTGGCTGATTCCATCAGCCAATCAGAATTTTCCTACCTTAATTCCGATTGGCTGATAGAATCCTATCAGCCAATAGGAATTTGAGGGACGCCATCTTGGATGACGTCCCTTAAAGGAACCTTCATTCTTCAGTTGGACGTTGGAAGAAGAAGATGGATCCGCGCTGAAGGTCTTCAAGATGGAGCCATTCGTCATCGGATGAAGATAGAAGATGCCGCTTGGATCAAGATGGTTGCCGGTCCGGATCTCCTCTTCTTCCCGGATAGGATGAAGACTTTGGAGCCTCTTCTGGACCACTTCAGCCGCGGCTTGATAGAAGACTTCAGCCGGATTATGGATCGCCAGCCCCCGCTTGGGCTTGGATCAAGACTTTGGAGGACGGATCGGTGAACCTGGCATGGTGAAGATAAGGTAGGAAGATCTTCAGGGGCTTAGTGTTAGGTTTATTTAAGGGGGGTTTGGGTTAGATTAGGGGTATGTGGGTGGTGGGTTGTAATGTTGGGGGGGTATTGTATGTTTTTTTTTACAGGCAAAAGAGCTGAATTATTTGGGGCATGCCCCGCAAATGGCCCTTTTCAGGGCTGGTAAGGTAAAAGAGCTTTGAACTTTTTTAATTTAGAATAGGGTAGGGCATTTTTTTATTTTGGGGGTCTTTGTTATTTTATTAGGGGGCTTAGAGTAGGTGTAATTAGTTTAAAATTGTTGTAATATTTTTCTAATGTTTGTAAATATTTTTTTATTTTTTGTAACTTAGTTCTTTTTTATTTTTTGTACTTTAGTTAGTTTATTTAATTGTAGTTATTTGTAGGTATTGTATTTAATAAATTTATTGATAGTGTAGTCTTAGGTTTAATTGTAGGTAATTGTAGGTAGTTTATTTAATTTATTTATTGATAGTGTAGTGTTAGGTTTAATTGTAACTTAGGTTAGGATTTATTTTACAGGTAATTTTGTAATTATTTTAACTATTTTAGCTATTAAATAGTTATTAACTATTTAATAGCTATTGTACCTGGTTAAAATAATTACAAAGTTGACTGTAAAATAAATATTAATCCTAAAATAGCTACAATATAATTATAATTTATATTGTAGCTATATTAGGGTTTATTTTACAGGTAAGTATTTAGCTTTAAATAGGAATAATTTATATAATAAGAGTTAATTTATTTCGTTAGATTTAAATTATATTTAACTTAGGGGGGTGTTAGTGTTAGGGTTAGACTAAGCTTTAGGGGTTAATCCATTTATTAGAGTAGCGGCGAGATCCGGTCGGCAGATTAGGGGTTAATTATTGTAGGTAGATGGCGGCGACATTGTGGGGGGCAGATTAGGGGTTAATAAATATAATATAGGTGTCGGCGGTGTTAGGGGCAGCAGATTAGGGGTACATAGGTATAATGTAGGTTGCGGCGGTGTACGGAGCGGCAGATTAGGGGTTAAAAAAAATATGCAGGTGTCAGCAATAGCGGGGGCGGCAGATTAGGGGTTAATAAATATTATGTAGGGGTCGGCGGTATTAGGGGCAGCAGATTAGGGGTACATAGGGATAACGTAAGTGGCGGCGGTGTATGGAGCGGCAGATTAGGGGTTAAAAAATTTTAATAGAGTGACGGCGATGTGGGGGGGCTCGGTTTAGGGGTACATAGGTAGTTTATGGGTGTTAGTGTACTTTAGAGCACAGTAGTTAAGAGCTTTATAAACCGGTGTTAGCCCAGAAAGCTCTTAACTACTGACTGTTTTCTGCGGCTGGAGTTTTGTCGTTAGATTTCTAACGCTCACTTCAGCCACGACTCTAAATACCGGCGTTAGAAAGATCCCATTGAAAAGATAGGATACGCAAATGGCGTAGGGGGATCTGCGGTATGGAAAAGTCGCGGCTGCAAAGTGAGCGTTAGACCCTTTCCTGACTGACTCCAAATACCAGCGGGCGGTAAAAACCAGCGTTAGGAGCCTCTAACGCTGGTTTTGACGGCTACCACCAAACTCTAAATCTAGGCCTAAGTTTGCCCACTGACAAAGAAATGATCAGTCTGTAATTTTAATAGTAAGTTTATTTGAACAGTGAGAGACAGAATAACAACGAAAAAATCCAGAAACGCATTTAAAAAAAAGTTATACATTGATTTGCATTTTAATGAGTGAAATAAGTATCTGATACTGTATCAATCAGCAAGATATCTGGCTCCCAGGTGACTTTTATACAGGTAACAAATTGAGATTAGGAGCACTCTCTTAAAGGCAATGCTCCTAATCTCATCTTGTTACCTGTATAAAAGACACCTGTCAACAGAAGCAATCAATCAGATTCCAAACTCTCCACCATAGCCAAGACCAAAGAGCTGTCCAAGGATGTCACAGACAAGATTGTAGACCTACAGAAGGCTGGAATGGGCTACAAGACCATTGCCAAGCAGCTTGGTGAGGAGGTGACAACAGTTGGTGCTATTATTTGCAAATGGAAGAAACACAAAATAACTGTCAATCTCCCTCTTGGGCTCCATGCAAGATCTCACCTCTTAGCGTTTCAATGATCATGAGAATGGTGAGGAATCAGCCCAGAACTACACTGGAGAATCTTTTCAATTCTCTCAAAGCAGCTAGGACCATAGTCACCAAGAAAACAATTGGTAACACACTACACCGTAAAGGACTTAAATCCTGCAGCACCCGCAAGGTCCTTCTGCTCAAGAAAGCGCATGTACAGGCCCATCTGAAGTTTGCCAATGAACATCTGAATGATTCAGAGGAGAACTTGGTGAAAGTGTTGTGGTCGGATGAGACCAAAATCAAGCTCTTTGTCATCAACTCAACTCGCCGTGATTCGAGGAGAAGGAATGCTGCCTATGAGCCCAATAACACCATCCCCACCATCAAACATGGAGATTGAAACATTATGCTTTGGGGGTATTTTTTTGCTAAGGGGACAGGACAACTTCACCGCATCAAAGGGACGATGGACAGGGCCATGTACTGTCAAATCTTGGGTGAGAACCTCCTTCCCTCAGCCAGGGCATTGAAAATGAGTTGTGGGTGGGTATTCCAGCATGACAATTACCCAAAACACACGGCCAAGGCAACAAAGGAGTGGCTCAAGAAGAAGCACATTAAGGTCCTGGAGTGGCCTAGTCAGTCTCCAGATCTTAATCCGATAGAAAATCTGTAGAGGGAGCTAAAAGTTTGAGTTGCCAAACGTCAGCCTCGAAACCTTAATGATTTGGAGAGGATCTGCAAAGAGGAGTGGGACAAAATCCCTCCTGAGATGTGTGCAAACCTGGTGGCCAACTACAAGAAACATCAGTACTTGGTGGCAAAACCCTTGTTGGCAATTACAGAAGTCAAAGTCATGTTTTGCAAAGGGGTCATATACTTATTTCACTCATTAAAATGCAAATCAATTTATAATTTTTTTGAAATGCGTTTTTCTGGATTTGTTGGTGTTATTCTGTCTCTCACTGTTCAAATAAACCTACCATTAAAATTATAGACTGATTATTTCTTTGTCAGTGGTCAAACATACAAAATCAGCAGGGAATCAAATATTTTTTTCACTAACTGTATGTATGTGTATGTAAATATGTGTACGTATATGTGCTTAGGGTCCCAGGTTTTGAAAGAGACCTTGACGTGGTACCTGGGCTTGTCCCATTTGGCCAAATGCGGTAGCTGACTCTTCCAGTTTCTTTTAAACTTTCTTTTAAACTTAGCTGAGAGCTTGTGAGCAAGTGCTAGACTTCTTGTGTGTATTGAAATGTCTGTTTAGTAATTTTCCCTAGGGACTTGCTCCCAGGCTGGTCTGGCCCAAGACTGCATGTGACTCTAGAAATAGTGCAGCTTTTTGAGAGTGCTATAACACCATAGCTGAGCAGTGTTTCAGGGTCATGTGATGTGTCCTCGGTCCAGTCTGGGAGTACTGTTCCACTTTCCTTGTTTTATGTATATGTGTACATATAGCACAAAAAGCCAGTTGGTAACTGGAAAGTGTGTACATATATAGCACAACATTCACTAGTTATCTTATCTATTATATCAGTGGGAGACTAGTCTATAGGTGGACTCCGGTGGGGCAGGGTTAAAACTTAACTTTTATTAATGATGAACATAAAATACGAGTATATTTGTGAGAGATAAGCAATACCACTACAGCGACACCATTTGTCTGCCAAAATCAAATTATAGTAAGCATAGCATGATAGCAATATTATATATCAGGGTAAGAGGTACAAGAGTACAGACACTGCTAGTTAAAATTAGGAGATAGACTGCTAAGTCTCTACTCCCCCTAACATGTTTAGCAAAAAACTGCTTTAACTCTAGCGATGTTAGCCCACCACAGTGCTGCCATTTTTATGCTCCTCATGTAATCTAGGACTAAATCTTACTGATAACTTGCTTCAAAAATTTTTAAAGAGTTTTCCTCCTAAGTGCAATGTTAGTTTTGAGTTCTGTTTTTCAGCTTTAGGTTTGTTATGTTATGGGGGTTTTTTTGTTTTTTTTATTTATAAAGATTTTTATTTTTTTCATGAGTCATAACATTAGATAAAAAAAACATAGTACAAGTTGAAGGAGATGTTTTTATAAAAACATTAGGTGATTACTAGCACAGGAGCAAAAGACAATAGTAAAATACAAATCATAAATCCCAGCAGAAATTGTGAAGAGACTTTAAGCAGCCAATCAGGATGCTAGTCCAGGGGCTTGCAAGGGAGCATCTGCATGTGAATACATAGTCATGTTATTTCCCTCCAGTCCTCAGTATGAGAAAGTTTACTATGAAATCTCACAATTTTCAGTGAAATCTCATGAGATCACAGTGAAGTAAAGTATGACATTAGTGCTGATGAAGCTCATTGGCTGCTGTTTTTTTTTTCTTCTTCAACATGCAGCTTACAGTAGCTGAAGGATAACTGTTCACAAAGAACTTACTATTGCGAGCTGAAGAAATTTTGAGGCAAAATATCTTTCATTTTTTTAGGGGCAGCAGATTAGGGGTACATAGGTATAATGTAGGTTGCGGCGGTGTACGGAGCGGCAGATTAGGGGTTAAAAAAAATATGCAGGTGTCAGCAATAGCGGGGGCGGCAGATTAGGGGTTAATAAATATTATGTAGGGGTCGGCGGTATTAGGGGCAGCAGATTAGGGGTACATAGGGATAACGTAAGTGGCGGCGGTGTATGGAGCGGCAGATTAGGGGTTAAAAATTTTTAATAGAGTGACGGCGATGTGGGGGGGCTCGGTTTAGGGGTACATAGGTAGTTTATGGGTGTTAGTGTACTTTAGAGCACAGTAGTTAAGAGATTTATAAACCGGTGTTAGCCCAGAAAGCTCTTAACTACTGACTGTTTTCTGCGGCTGGAGTTTTGTCGTTAGATTTCTAACGCTCACTTCAGCCACGACTCTAAATACCGGCGTTAGAAAGATCCCATTGAAAAGATAGGATACGCAAATGGCGTAGGGGGATCTGCGGTATGGAAAAGTCGCGGCTGCAAAGTGAGCGTTAGACCCTTTCCTGACTGACTCCAAATACCAGCGGGCGGTAAAAACCAGCGTTAGGAGCCTCTAACGCTGGTTTTGACGGCTACCGCCAAACTCTAAATCTAGGCCTAAGTTTGCCCACTGACAAAGAAATGATCAGTCTGTAATTTTAATAGTAAGTTTATTTGAACAGTGAGAGACAGAATAACAACGAAAAAATCCAGAAACGCATTTAAAAAAAAGTTATACATTGATTTGCATTTTAATGAGTGAAATAAGTATCTGATACCGTATCAATCAGCAAGATATCTGGCTCCCAGGTGACTTTTATACAGGTAACAAATTGAGATTAGGAGCACTCTCTTAAAGGCAATGCTCCTAATCTCATCTTGTTACCTGTATAAAAGACACCTGTCAACAGAAGCAATCAATCAGATTCCAAACTCTCCACCATAGCCAAGACCAAAGAGCTGTCCAAGGATGTCACAGACAAGATTGTAGACCTACAGAAGGCTGGAATGGGCTACAAGACCATTGCCAAGCAGCTTGGTGAGGAGGTGACAACAGTTGGTGCTATTATTTGCAAATGGAAGAAACACAAAATAACTGTCAATCTCCCTCTTGGGCTCCATGCAAGATCTCACCTCGTGGCGTTTCAATGATCATGAGAATGGTGAGGAATCAGCCCAGAACTACACTGGAGAATCTTTTCAATTCTCTCAAGGCAGCTAGGACCATAGTCACCAAGAAAACAATTGGTAACACACTACACCGTAAAGGACTTAAATCCTGCAGCACCCGCAAGGTCCTTCTGCTCAAGAAAGCGCATGTACAGGCCCATCTGAAGTTTGCCAATGAACATCTGAATGATTCAGAGGAGAACTTGGTGAAAGTGTTGTGGTCGGATGAGACCAAAATCAAGCTCTTTGTCATCAACTCAACTCGCCGTGATTCGAGGAGAAGGAATGCTGCCTATGAGCCCAATAACACCATCCCCACCATCAAACATGGAGATTGAAACATTATGCTTTGGGGGTATTTTTTTGCTAAGGGGACAGGACAACTTCACCGCATCAAAGGGACGATGGACAGGGCCATGTACTGTCAAATCTTGGGTGAGAACCTCCTTCCCTCAGCCAGGGCATTGAAAATGAGTTGTGGGTGGGTATTCCAGCATGACAATTACCCAAAACACACGGCCAAGGCAACAAAGGAGTGGCTCAAGAAGAAGCACATTAAGGTCCTGGAGTGGCCTAGTCAGTCTCCAGATCTTAATCCGATAGAAAATCTGTAGAGGGAGCTAAAAGTTTGAGTTGCCAAACGTCAGCCTCGAAACCTTAATGATTTGGAGAGGATCTGCAAAGAGGAGTGGGACAAAATCCCTCCTGAGATGTGTGCAAACCTGGTGGCCAACTACAAGAAACATCAGTACTTGGTGGCAAAACCCTTGTTGGCAATTACAGAAGTCAAAGTCATGTTTTGCAAAGGGGTCATATACTTATTTCACTCATTAAAATGCAAATCAATTTATAATTTTTTTGAAATGCGTTTTTCTGGATTTGTTGGTGTTATTCTGTCTCTCACTGTTCAAATAAACCTACCATTAAAATTATAGACTGATTATTTCTTTGTCAGTGGTCAAACATACAAAATCAGCAGGGAATCAAATATTTTTTTCACTAACTGTATGTATGTGTATGTAAATATGTGTACGTATATGTGCTTCGGGTCCCAGGTTTTGAAAGAGACCTTGACGTGGTACCTGGGCTTGTCCCATTTGGCCAAATGCGGTAGCTGACTCTTCCAGTTTCTTTTAAACTTTCTTTTAAACTTAGCTGAGAGCTTGTGAGCAAGTGCTAGACTTCTTGTGTGTATTGAAATGTCTGTTTAGTAATTTTCCCTAGGGACTTGCTCCCAGGCTGGTCTGGCCCAAGACTGCATGTGACTCTAGAAATAGTGCAGCTTTTTGAGAGTGCTATAACACCATAGCTGAGCAGTGTTTCAGGGTCATGTGATGTGTCCTCGGTCCAGTCTGGGAGTACTGTTCCACTTTCCTTGTTTTATGTATATGTGTACATATAGCACAAAAAGCCAGTTGGTAACTGGAAAGTGTGTACATATATAGCACAACATTCACTAGTTATCTTATCTATTATATCAGTGGGAGACTAGTCTATAGGTGGACTCCGGTGGGGCAGGGTTAAAACTTAACTTTTATTAATGATGAACATAAAATACGAGTATATTTGTGAGAGATAAGCAATACCACTACAGCGACACCATTTGTCTGCCAAAATCAAATTATAGTAAGCATAGCATGATAGCAATATTATATATCAGGGTAAGAGGTACAAGAGTACAGACACTGCTAGTTAAAATTAGGAGATAGACTGCTAAGTCTCTACTCCCCCTAACATGTTTAGCAAAAAACTGCTTTAACTCTAGCGATGTTAGCCCACCACAGTGCTGCCATTTTTATGCTTCTCATGTAATCTAGGACTAAATCTTACTGATAACTTGCTTCAAAATTTTTTAAAGAGTTTTCCTCCTAAGTGCAATGTTAGTTTTGAGTTCTGTTTTTCAGCTTTAGGTTTGTTATGTTATGGGGGGTTTTTTGTTTTTTTTATATATAAAGATTTTTATTTTTTTCATGAGTCATAACATTAGATAAAAAAAACATAGTACAAGTTGAAGGAGATGTTTTTATAAAAACATTAGGTGATTACTAGCACAGGAGCAAAAGACAATAGTAAAATACAAATCATAAATCCCAGCAGAAATTGTGAAGAGACTTTAAGCAGCCAATCAGGATGCTAGTCCAGGGGCTTGCAAGGGAGCATCTGCATGTGAATACATAGTCATGTTATTTCCCTCCAGTCCCCAGTATGAGAAAGTTTACTATGAAATCTCACAATTTTCGGTGAAATCTCATGAGATCACAGTGAAGCAAAGTATGACATTAGCGCTGATGAAGCTCATTGGCTGCTGTTTTTTTTTCTTCTTCAACATGCAGCTTACAGTAGCTGAAGGATAACTGTTCACAAAGAACTTACTATTGCGAGCTGAAGAAACTTTGAGGCAAAATATTTTTCATTTTTACATAGTGATGTTTAAATGATAAAAAAATTGTACAGTTATACTGTATCCCTTTCAAGTGATTTAGCATATGGGTATTATGGCCCTTTAATTATATCAGAATGATGACTTAAAAAAAAAAAAAAACCCTCCTTTTAAACATATACAGGTACAAGTTAAAATATAGTTAGCTTTAAATGATTATTTGTTTTTATCAATCTAGTAGCTTTCTTCTTTGAAGGATTTAGAGGAAAATGCAAATGTTTCTGCTAAACAAACATAAAACCATCCCAAGATTACAGCTTGTATATTTTAACAACTATGAAGGCTATAACAAAGGTTCTAGGTTGGTTAAAAATGTTGTTACTAAAAAAAGCACTCAAGCTCCAGAGATAATCCAGTCATATCCAGATGTTGTTAGGATACAGCAACAACTCATTTAAAAGAATAAGCCACAAGCAATTTCTTCCATGTGGAATTGAATCCAGTGTTCATTCCTGAGGTTAATAGTATATGCAATAAAAGTCTATAGAAACCTCTTTTATGCTGTATTAGTTCAATAAAACTTTATTACACTCAGACAAATCTGATGATCACATATATTACATTTACTTGACTGTTCACGATTGAATGTTTTCCAGTATTTTACTCTAAGGGAGCACTGTACTGATTTTACATACTATAATGAACTAACCAACGGCCAGATTACGAGTTTTGCTTTAGAGGCTGTGCGGTGCTAACGAGCAGTTTTTTCTCACCGCTCACTTACCTGCAGCGCTGGTATTACGGGTTTTTCTAAACCCGGCGTTAAAAGGCAAGAAGTGAGCGTTGAGCAAAATGGTGCTCCTTATCTCACTCCAATACCAGCGCTGCTTAAGTCAGCGGTGAGCTGGTCGTACGTGCTCGTGCACGATTTCCCCATAGGAATCAACGGGAAGAGCCGGATGAGAAAAAGTCTAACACCTGCCAAAAAGCAGCGTAAAGCTCAGTAACGCAGCCCCATTGATTCCTATGGGGAAATAACATTTATGTTCACACCTAACACCCTAACATGAACCCCGAGTCTAAACACCCCTAATCTTACACTTATTAACCCCTAATCTGCTGCCCCCGACATCGTCGCCACCTACATTATATTTTTTAACTCCAAATCTACCGCTCTGGACATCGCCGCCACTATAATAAACATATTAACCCCTAAACAGCCGCACTCCTGTCTCACAAACATTAGTTAAATAATATTAACCCCTAATCTGCCGCCCCTAACATCGCAGCCACCTACCTACATTTATTAACCCCTAATCTGCCGCCCCCAACGTCGCCACTATACTAAATGTATTAACCCCTAAACCTAAGTCTAACCCTAACACCCCCTAACTTAAATATAATTATAATAAATCTAAATAAATATTAATATTATTACCTAAATAATTCCTATTTAAAACTAAATACTTACCTGTAAAATAAACCCTAAGCTAGCTACAATATAACTAATAGGTTTTTTTCTACCTTAATTCCGATTGGCTGATAGAATTCTATCAGCCAATCGGAATCTAAGGGACACCATCTTGGATGACATAATTTAAAGGAACCGTCATTCAGTAAGAAGACTCTGGATGAAGAAGATGCTCCGCGTCGGATGTCTTGAAGATGGACCCACTCCGCGTCGGATGGATGAAGGTAGAAGATGCTGTCTGGATGAAGACTTCTGCCCATCTGGAAGACCACTTCACCCGGCTTGGATGAAGACTTCTCCCGGGTTCATTGAGGACTTTGGCCCGGTTGGATGAAGACTTCTGCCGCTTCCTTGAGGATGGATGTCTGGTCTTTAGAACTGTAAGTCAATCTTCAGGGAGTTAGTGTTAGGTTTTTTTAAGGGTGTATTGGCTGGGTTTATTTTTTAGGTTAGGGATTTGGGCTGCAATAGAGCTAAATGCCCTTTTAAGGGCAATGCCCATCCAAATGCCCTTTTCAGGGCAATGGGGAGCTTAGGTTTTTTTAGTTAGTATTTTATTTGGGGGGGTGGTTGTGTGGGTGGTAGGTATTACTGTTGGGGGGTTGTTTGTATTTTTTTTACAGGTAAAAGAGCTGATTACTTTGGGGCAATGCCCTGCAAAAGGCCCTTTTAAGGGCTATTGATAGTTTAGTTTAGGCTAGGGTTTTTTATTTTGGGGGGGCTTTTTATTTTAATAGGGCTATTAGATTAGGTGTAATTAGTTTAAAGATCTGTAATTTATTTTTTATTTTCTGTAATTTAGTGTTTGTTTGTTTGTTTTTGTAATTTAGCTAATTTAATTGAATTTATTTAATTGTTTTTAATTTAGTTAATTTATTTAATTGTAGTGTAGTGTTAGGTGTTATTGTAACGTAGGTTAGGGGCCCGATCCGATATATGGCGTCGCCCGCAAAAGTCGGCAACGCCAAATTTTGCGCTGGTTTGGTATCCTATATACGGCGTAACATAGAAGTTACGTGCGTATATTTCACCCTTCGGCCGTAGTTTTTTGAGCCGTAGACTGACATACAAAACACACGCAGTTTGGTATCCAATATACAGCGTAAGGACTTACGCACGCAGATTTCAGAAAATCTACTACATTCTCAACTCGCCACAAATTGCAGGCGCAGGAGCCCTTGCACTGACTAAAAAACCAAGGTAACTCCCTGGAAGCCTTAACAAACACATACATTTAAGCAGTATCTAAATGTTAAAGGGAAATACACAACTAAACCTTAAAAAACCAATATCATAGGTATACTGATACCTATGATATTGTTTTTTTAAGGTTTAGTTGTGTATTTGAAATAGTTTGAAGCCACAAAATAATCAAATGGATTGAGCTTGTAGGTACTTTATCACATTGTGGACATATACTTGCTTATTTACTTTAAATTTATTCTCCAAACAATCAACAATACTTGGAGGAGAGAACAATGGGAAATCAATTCTATTACCTTCATCTCTTTATATATAGGTTTATATATGAATTTGGAATAGCAGAATTACGTGTCGCAATGTTATATGAAATCGCGGTTCCTTTTTACCAGTGTTAGCCTAATTTGCATAAAACTACTCTATATTGAGACTTTACGTGGAAAAAATACTGGCGTAAGTACTTGCGATGACTAAAATGTGTATTTGCGCACATTTTAGATGATCGCCTGTTTTTCATACTTACGCCAGTTTAGCATCTGACGGCGCCGTATATTGGATACCACGATGTGCGAGGTGAAATTACGGGCAGCGTGGGTTACCTCGCTTGCGCCGAAAACTACGCAGTATATCGGATTGCGCCCTAGGTTTTATTTTACAGGTACTTTTGTATTTATTTTAGCTAGGTAGTTATTTTACCTTGTTAAAATAAATACAAACTTGCCTGTAAAATAAAAATAAACCATAAGATAGCTACAATCTAACTATTAGTTATATTGTAGCTAGCTTAGGGTTTATTTTACAGGTAAGTATTTAGTTTTAAATAGGAATTATTTAGGTAATAATATTAATATTTATTTAGATTTATTGTAATTATATTTAAGTTAGGGGGTGTTAGGGTTAGGGTTAGACTTAGGTTTAGAGGTTAATATATTTAGTATAGTGGCGGCGACGTTGGGGGAGGCAAATTAGGGGTTAATAAATGTAGGTAGGGGTTAATAATATTTAAATAGTGTTTGCGAGGTGGGAGTGAGGCGGTTTAGGGGTTAATATGTTTATTATAGTGATGGCGATGTCCGGAGCGGCAGATTAAGGGTTAAAAATTGTATTATAGTGTTTGCAATGCGGGGGGGGGGGGCTCGGTTTAGGGGTTAACAGGTAGTTTATGGGTGTTAGTGAACTTTTTAGCACTTTAGTTCTGAGTTTTATGCTACGGTGTTGTACCATAAAACTCTTAACTACTGACTTTAGAATGTGTTACAGATCTTGGAGGTAGAGGGTGTACCACTCACTTTTTGGCCTCCCAGGACAGACTCATAATACCAGCGCTATGGAAGTCCCATAGAAAAAAGGGTTTTCGAAGTTTATGTAAGTCATTTTGCGGTAAGGCCAAAGAAGTGTGCGGTGCCCCTAAACCTGCAAGACTCGTAATAGCAGCGGTAGTGAAAAAGCAGCGTTAGGACCTGTTAATGCTGCTTTTTCAGCATAACGCACAACTCGTAATCTAGCCGCAAGTGTTTTCTTATGTTATTCCTACCTAGCCAAGGATCTGTTGTATATGCTTAGCACATATTACAAAGCAGTTGATGTTTTTTTCTGTATGTATCCGACAAGGCTTATTTAGTAATACAATTTTATTTAAATCTTAATGCACTTGGTTTTGTTTTACATTTCTTTAAGTTTAGGCATAGATTAAAAGTAAAGGGCAATTGAAAGTGTCACACAAAGAATAAAGCACAATCTGGCATTACAACTTAGTGGATAGCAACAACAAAAAAGAGAATCGTAACATCGGCAACAATTTTTTTTTAGCGAGGTCTATACTTTTAATGGAGAGCACAGGAAGCGATATTAGCGCTCATATTACAATTGGCAAGTTAAATGTTAAATGTTGTGCTTAAATGCAATATAAAATACCACTGAAAAGTTTTAGTAACCTGAAGTAAACCATTATCACTTGATAGTTTGCATAACAAAAACACGTAATGTTGCATATAAATAAAGTATTTAAGTTATTATTATACTTATTACATCTAAAACCGTTTATTATAGACTAAAAGGTTTTAAAACAGAATTAACGGGATATAGTATATGACAAGCTGCAGGACTGGTAAAAGCTCAAAGGTGTAAATGTGCATGTGTGTTTGTATGTGTAAATATATAGATATATATGTCATGGGTGGACTGAGCAGTCACATAAATAGGATCATGACAGAGAGCCCAGCACTCAGGGGGGCCACCAGAGGAAGTTCCAAGGTGCAGTACCTAAGCACACTGTCACAACCGATTAAAGTGACAGCTGAGCTGCACTAGACGTTGTGACTGTGAGTTAGTGTGTAACAGCCAAATACCTGTATCTGTATGGCCCTGGAAGTTAGGAGCCCTGTCTCTGAAGAATTGGGGGCCTAGGAGGTGGGGTGGGTCATAGAGGGCAGGTTGGGTGAGGTAGTGGAGGGCCCTTCCCTTATTTCAGTCTCACTGAGCCTTCCTAACACCTAGATTATGAGTTTTGCGTTCGTGTTTTAACGCTGAAAAAATGGCCATTTCAGCATTAAAACAGCACCGCAGCCATTGCAAGTCTTGTCGGTATAGCTGTACCACAAGCCTTTCAGCCTGTAACGCAACATCAGTCCCGCACACGTAAAAATGAAATTTATTCATGGGACTTCCATAGCGCTGCCATTACGAGTTTTGCGGTGATGTTAAAAAACTTGCGTTGCGGGGGGGGGGGGGGGGAGGAGCTAGCTACCAGAGCAAGTAGACGTGTATGTGAAGAGCTCCAGGGGCTAACTAGAAAATAATAGACTTTTTTTAAAGTTTAATCTTTACGTTATTGCATAAAAACTTGTCCCTTGAGATCTCTGCAACAGAGAACATTGTTGGGAGCGGATTATAAAGCCCTCCGGGTGAATATCACAGCTATGCCTCCGGAATGCAGCAGGACAGATCCAGAGCCGGGTGACAGTTTCCTCTACCATTAAAGGCTGGTCTGGGATTGCCCACATGTCCCCTGACCCCTTGGTCAAGTCAGAAACACTACCCTGAGCTGAGTATTTAGAATACTGGCTGCAAACATCTGCACACAAACAGACATTCAGGATAATCGCCATATCATTGCCGGATGCGGGTAGCCAAGATGGCGACTACCACGTGGGAAGTAAAATTCTTGGAGCTCCTCGATGCACATTTCCTGGAGCTGAAACAGATAATATCTACAACCATGGAAAATATATCCGCCCGGAGATTGCCTAACTGCCCTTATGTGAAGCAGCAGACCGCTTTGGTAGGAGACACGATCGATTATGTGGAACTTGGGGCTAGCGTCAGTAGCGGTACAGGCCGTGATGTGGAGGAACATGTAGGCTCTGTTGAACACACTAGACATATAGCTGCTGTTATGGACGGGGCACGGTCCAAGCCCCAAGAAGACAGGACCCAGGGATATGCACGGATTGACTCTGCAGTTTACAATTCCGGCTTGCCCTGGCCCTGTGACTCTCAGCTTTGCCTACTCGCAGCTTTGCCTATGGATGGCTCATACGATCCACCTCAGAACTGGACTCTGCCCCAGCAAGAAGCTATAGGGGATCCGGAGTTACCCCATCAGCTCTGTTGGATAGAAGGGGCCTATTCTATCACAGCCTTCTACCGGAATCGTCTCCTGGCGAGACAGTTTGATTTGAGCTTACCTACCAAGGATCCACTTGCAGCATCCAAAAATTTGAACAAAAAACCTGGGATTGTTCATGCCGGCAGAGGGGTAAATTGTCCCCACTCTTACTAGACTCGGTGTGGGGTAAACAGCGCAGATGTGCAGCGGAGGTTTGCCACTAAGAACTCATACATTTGGGCTTACACTTCTCGTCTATAGACATCAGTTATGTTCAGTGTATATACGAGTTTATGTTAGATAAATTTAATTAATCTGTTCAAGCGGTTCTATAGTTTCTCACCACATATTTACTATATTATACTCCTAGTGCCTCTATATATATCTTTGCCAATAACTATGTGACACCATATATAGGTCCTGCATAAGGAGGGCATAGGCCTGGGATATCCCAGGACCAACTTGACATTAGATGTCATCTAACAGACTTTCTGAATTGAAGTGCATAGTCCACATTTTCAGGGCTCTCCTATAACAGTTGAATACGTTTATGAAGCTGATATTGTCTGATTTGACTATGGTCAGTTTATATGTATGTCACTGCTGAACATGATGCTGTATTGTTGGTTACTACCTAATAACATTGGGATGTGTATGACTTCTTTAGAGTATAAGGTATATATTATATTCACATATTTTTTCTTCTTTTCTGAATGTTCACACACCCATATCTTTTGTCATGTCCCTTCTTGGTGTTAAGCGGCCACTAAGGCTAACATTCTTATTTCCTCTATTTGACTATAAGTAATATGTAATAAGTTATCAGTAGAGCATAATTTATTCCATACATTCAGAGAGTGTTCTTTTGCATTACTTTTCAAGGTACATGGACTAGTGTATACCTTTTCTATATGTTGTAGCTTGCTAATATGAAGCGCCCAAAATCAGGCATATCGCATTTCCAATTTTATAGTCTAGGTCATACCACTACCTCAATGCTTGTAGGTCCATAGATACTGATATAAGAGATGCTTAAATCTTGATAACAATGCTGTGGGTCTTTAACGCTACCTTAGTTCGCTATTTCCTGTTACCATGTGGTTGGCAGATAGCTTTTATACCAATAGCTGCAGACATCTGATTCTTACACCTCGCCTGTGGGTTAGTAGGGAGCCCCGGGTTAGACAATTGTACCGGTGTATTTGACACTAATGTCACAGCGGTTATATAACTGTGATGTACGTGGGTCACTGATACTATACCTTTAACGATAATGATAAACCCTGTATATACGTTTGTCCAGTCTGGGGGTTTGAGGGGGCCCTTGATAGGTACAAGTATATATTGCTATTGTACTCTTTTGTATCATTATCCTTTTTACTATTGCTTGTGACAATCCTTACATAACATGTGCTCCTCTTTCTAGGCCAGTGGCCAGGGTCTGGAGGGAGTCCACATAATGGAAGTTTAACACGTGAATACGCCAGCCTAGGATTAATTAATATACACTCTTATATACAGCGAGGAGAAGAGCTAGCTTAAGCTACTTAGTCTAATCATGTTATATGGCGAGACCCCATTGCATGGTAGATGGGTCCTAGACTCAATGAAAGCCTAGTGCTATGTTATCTATAATACTCTAGGGCGTGCTAAACCAGAAGGTAATCTAAGGAAATAATATTATGTTTATGACAAGTAACACTTATTTTTAATTCTTATACTGTGTTATGCTTACTCACCATTATGTTTAGTCATATAGAATGCTCTGCACTAGTTCACCTCCTCCCTCCCCCCCCATTTATAGAGCCCACATTAGGGTTCAAACTAGGCGGACTACTTTCGCCACAAACTTTTTCTTTTGTTATTTTACAGGAACATAATCTCCCCATTGTCTAGAATTAACCTGTTTATCATTTATTTCGATATCTGGATATATCTTTATGTGCTGTATCTACGTTCATTATTCTTGGATATGTGTACTTGAATGTCTTGTTTATATTTACCAGGGGTCCTGCGTGTCCCCAATTGTTGTTACTAATCCTTATACTCAATAAAAAACGTATAAAAAAAAAAAAAAAACTTACGTTGCAGCCTATACCGACAAGATCCTATTCGCAATCTGAGAGCAGTAGTTTTGACTTTTACGCTACAAAACTGTTACACAAAATTCAGAACTAAACTGTTACAAAGTGCACTAAACACCCAACAACTACCTATTAACCCCTAAACCGAGGCCCTTGCCAATACTATATTAAAGTTATTAACCCCTAATCTGCCGCTCCCGACATCGCCGCCAATATTAAAAATTATTAACCCGTATTCCGCCGCTCCCCGACGTTGCCACTGCTATACTAAAGTTAATAACCCCTAAATCGCCGCCCTCCCAAATCACAAACACTATTTAAATATTATTAACCCCTAATCTGCTGTCCGCCCACATCACCCCCACTATACTAAAGTTATTAACCCCTAATTCCGCCGCCACAATAATAAACCTATTAACCCCTAAACTGAAAGCCCCCCACATCGCAATAAACTAATTTAAACTAGTAACCCCTAAACCTAACCCTTAACCTAACCCTAACGTAACCCTAACCCTAACACCCCTTAACTTTAACATAATTAAAATAGAGCTAAATTAAACTTACAATTATTAACTAAATAATACCTATTTAAAACTAAATACATACTTACCTGTGAAATAAAACCTAAGCTAGCTACAATATAACTAATAGTTATATTGTAGCTAGCTTAGGTTTTAGTTTTATTTCACAGGTAAGTTTGTATTTATTTTAACTATTTACTAACTACCCAGTTAAAAAGAATAAAAACGTACCTGTGAAACAAAGCCTAAGCTGCCCTACACTAAAACCTAACATTACAAAAAATAAAAAACACTAAAATTACAAAAAATAAAAAAACTACCATTACAAGAAATAACAAACGAAATTATACAAAATAATAAAAATTATTCCTATTCTAATACCCTTTTAAAAAAATAAAAAGCCACCCCCAAAAATAAAAAAGCCTAATCTAAAATAAACTACCATTGGCCCTTAAAAGGGCCTTTTTGTGGCCCCTTAAAAGGGCCTTTTTGTGACCCCTTAAAAGTGCCTTTTGTAGGGCATTACCCTAAAGTTAACAGCTCTTTTGATACAAAACAAAACAAACACCCCCTAACAGGGGGTTTGTATATTAACAGGGGTTAATATACAAACCCCCACCCCCAAACACACAAAATAAAAATAAAGTAAAACCTAATCTACCCATTGCCCTGAAAAGGGCATTTGTATGGGCATTGCCCTTAAAGGACATTTAGCTCTTTTTCCTGCCCTTAAAAGGGCATTCAGCTTGTTTATGAAATGCCTAAGCCCTAATCTAAAAATAAAAACCCACCCCAAAACGAAAAAAAGAACATTACACCAAATAACAAACAAATTATCAAAAATAATAAAAATTATTCCTATTCTAATACCCATTTAAAAAAAACACCCCAAAATAAAAAACCTAATCTAGAATAAACTACCAATAGCCCTTAAAAGGGCCTTTTGTAGGGCATTGCCCTAAGTTAAACAGCTCTTTTACCTGAAAAAAAATACAAAGACCCACTAACATTACAAACCCCCACCCCCCAACCCACAAAATAAAAAAATACTATATAAAAAAGCCTAAGCTAACCATTACCCTGAAAAGGGCATTTGTATGGGCATTGCCCTTAAAAGGGCATTTAGCTCTTTTGCTTTGCCCTGAAAAGGGCATTTAGCCCTTTTACAAAAGACGAAACCCTAAACTAAAAAAAAAAACACCCAAAAAAAAAATCACTAACCCCGAAGATCCACTTACAGTTTTTGAAGTCCCGCTTGAATGATCTTCATCAAGGCAGCGAAGTCCTCATCCAGGCAGCGAGAAGTCTTCATCCAGGAGGTCAGAGGTTTAGGGGTTAATAACTTTATTTAGTGGCTGCGATGTCGGGGAGCAACGGAATAGGGGTTAATAGATTTATTATAGTGTGGGTGTTGTTGGGGTGCAGGGGAGTAGGGGTTAATAACTTTAGTGGCGGCGATGTTGGGGGCAGCAGATTAGGGGTTAATAGCTTTATTTAGGTGGCAGCAATATCGAGAGCGGCAGATTAGGGGTTAATAGCTTTATTTAGGTGGCGGCAATATCGAAAGCGACAGATTAGGGGTTAATAAGTTTATGTAGGTGCCAGCGATGTCGGGGGCAGTAGATTAGGGGTGTTTAGACGTGGGGTTTATGTTAGGGTGTTAGGTTTAAACATAACTTTATTTTTCCCTATAGACATCAATGGGGCTGCATTACAAAGCTTTTCATTCCGCGATCGCAGGTGTTAGGCTTTTTTCTGACCCGCTCTCCCCATTGATGTCTATGGGGAAAGCGTGCACGAGCACGTCAAAACATTAAATTGTGTGCGGTATGGAGCTCAACGCAGCCATATCGCATGCACAAGCCGGCTGTTTGAAAACTTGTAATGGCTGTGCTATAGAGGGTTAACTAATGCAACTTTTGTTGCGTTCGTTAATTTCCCTATAGCGTGCATAACTCGTAATCTAGCTGTAAGTATGCTAAATTACAAATGTGATTAACAAAAGCAAATTGTTTTTTTTACTCTATGTGAATCATGAAAGCTTAGTTCCTTATTTTAATGTCCCTTTAGACAGTTTTTTGTATCTAGAAATATTATGTCTATTTAGAAGAATAAACAATATTTATCATAATAATCTTCTAATCTTACTTTAAAACATATGAAATGTTTCCTTATCTATTTTAGTTGAACTTAATTTAAATACATTTAATGCTGTATGATTTCAGCAATAAATATTGATAGTGTTGTCATGTAATATGTGATGTAATTAATGTAGGTGATATCATGTAAGATATCAGAATTTATGAGATTTATAATGTCAGTTTTGATGTTGTGTTATGTCTTTAGGAATTTTATTAACTGGGTCACATCTCTAGAATTCCCAGGGTTTTGAACATATTATTGAAGTTATAAACTTTATAGGCAACAATAATCTACTAGGAGCTAGTTGCTGATTGTAGGCTGCACATATCTTGTCATTTGCTTACCAGATGTGTTCAGCTAGCTCCCAGTAGTGCATTGCTGCTCCTTTAACAAAGAATACCAGGAAAATAAAACAAATTAGATAATAGAAGTAAATTGGAAAGTTATTTAAAATGTCATCCTCTATCTGAATCCTGAAAGAAAATCTAGGGTTTCATGACCTTACCCTGTACGTGGCTGATCGTTAAGTGGTTTTCTGCCTATAAAAGTGTGTGTCTCACTGTCAGCAGCAAGATCATGCTATTACACCCTCCCTACCTCCTGCAGGCTTCCTGAAATCTGGCAGCGAGACCCCGCTATTAAAAAGACAAGCCCTGTATATCGCTGATTGTTAAGGGGTTAATGTAAGCATTTTGCTTATGATATTCTTGGGGTTTTTTTTGTTCTTTAAACTTATAATAGTAAATATTGTAACCCTTTGGCCAAACTGCTTTTTGATGTGAAATAGAAGGCTAGAGGTAACCTTACCATAACTATACACAATGATAAACACAATAAATTCAAGGCCATTCCAATCCATTAGAAATAATTATCACATTTTCCATTTTTTTATTCACACAGATATTTCAAAATTAACCCCCTCTCCAATAGTTTTCCAATGTAACAGAAAACAATTTTGTATATACTGTATATATATATATATATATATATATATATACAGGTAGTGCAGAATTATTAGGCAAGTTGTATTTTTGAGGATTAATTTTATTATTGAACAACAACCATGTTCTCAATGAACCCAAAAAACTCATTAATATCAAAGCTGAATAGTTTTGGAAGTAGTTTTTAGTTTGTTTTTAGTTTTAGCTATTTTAGGGGGATATCTGTGTGTGCAGGTGACTATTACTGTGCATAATTATTAGCATACAAAGAGAGAAGCGCTCTACCAGGAACGAACAACAGCTCAGTGGCTTGTTCTATGGCGATTTACCACCCGGAAGCAGCCTCTTTTAGACCAGTGTGCTTTTCACAGAAGAAAACTTTCCTGAAGTATATCAGTCTGATCCCGCCAAGTAAGGTCAGTCCAGCCCCGAAATACCAGGCAATTCTCCTCTGAACAAGGAACATGACAACCCCAGACGATCGTTTCGGCCTCCTATGGGCCTCGTCAGTGAGGTGCAGCCACATTCCTCTAAGCACACTGAGCAAGGAGTCCACGTCTGGTTTCCCCCATCACCCATAGGGAGACTTCCCCAGGGTCATAATTATTTGCATACAAAGAGAGAAGCGCTCTACCAGGAACGAACAACAGCTCAGTGGCTTGTTCTATGGCGATTTACCACCCGGAAGCAGCCTCTTTTAGACCAGTGTGCTTTTCACAGAAGAAAACTTTCCTGAAGTATATCAGTCTGATCCCGCCAAGTAAGGTCAGTCCAGCCCCGAAATACCAGGCAATTCTCCTCTGAACAAGGAACATGACAACCCCAGACGATCGTTTCGGCCTCCTATGGGCCTCGTCAGTGAGGTGCAGCCACATTCCTCTAAGCACACTGAGCAAGGAGTCCACGTCTGGTTTCCCCCATCACCCATAGGGAGACTTCCCCAGGGTCATAATAATTTGCATACAAAGAGAGAAGCGCTCTACCAGGAACGAACAACAGCTCAGTGGCTTGTTCTATGGCGATTTACCACCCGGAAGCAGCCTCTTTTAGACCAGTGTGCTTTTCACAGAAGAAAACTTTCCTGAAGTATATCAGTCTGATCCCGCCAAGTAAGGTCAGTCCAGCCCCGAAATACCAGGCAATTCTCCTCTGAACAAGGAACATGACAACCCCAGACCATCGTTTCGGCCTCCTATGGGCCTCGTCAGTGAGGTGCAGCCACATTCCTCTAAGCACACTGAGCAAGGAGTCCACGTCTGGTTTCCCCCATCACCCATAGGGAGACTTCCCCAGGGTCATAATAATTTGCATACAAAGAGAGAAGCGCTCTACCAGGAACGAACAACAGCTCAGTGGCTTGTTCTATGGCGATTTACCACCCGGAAGCAGCCTCTTTTAGACCAGTGTGCTTTTCACAGAAGAAAACTTTCCTGAAGTATATCAGTCTGATCCCGCCAAGTAAGGTCAGTCCAGCCCCGAAATACCAGGCAATTCTCCTCTGAACAAGGAACATGAAAACCCCAGACGATCGTTTCGGCCTCCTATGGGCCTCGTCAGTGAGGTGCAGCCACATTCCTCTAAGCACACTGAGCAAGGAGTCCACGTCTGGTTTCCCCCATCACCCATAGGGAGACTTCCCCAGGGTCATAATAATTTGCATACAAAGAGAGAAGCGCTCTACCAGGAACGAACAACAGCTCAGTGGCTTGTTCTATGGCGATTTACCACCCGGAAGCACCCTCTTTTAGACCAGTGTGCTTTTCACAGAAGAAAACTTTCCTGAAGTATATCAGTCTGATCCCGCCAAGTAAGGTCAGTCCAGCCCCGAAATACCAGGCAATTCTCCTCTGAACAAGGAACATGACAACCCCAGACGATCGTTTCGGCCTCCTATGGGCCTCGTCAGTGAGGTGCAGCCACATTCCTCTAAGCACACTGAGCAAGGAGTCCACGTCTGGTTTCCCCCATCACCCATAGGGAGACTTCCCCAGGGTCATAATAATTTGCATACAAAGAGAGAAGCGCTCTACCAGGAACGAACAACAGCTCAGTGGCTTGTTCTATGGCGATTTACCACCCGGAAGCAGCCTCTTTTAGACCAGTGTGCTTTTCACAGAAGAAAACTTTCCTGAAGTATATCAGTCTGATCCCGCCAAGTAAGGTCAGTCCAGCCCCGAAATACCAGGCAATTCTCCTCTGAACAAGGAACATGACAACCCCAGACGATCGTTTCGGCCTCCTATGGGCCTCGTCAGTGAGGTGCAGCCACATTCCTCTAAGCACACTGAGCAAGGAGTCCACGTCTGGTTTCCCCCATCACCCATAGGGAGACTTCCCCAGGGTCATAATAATTTGCATACAAAGAGAGAAGCGCTCTACCAGGAACGAACAACAGCTCAGTGGCTTGTTCTATGGCGATTTACCACCCGGAAGCAGCCTCTTTTAGACCAGTGTGCTTTTCACAGAAGAAAACTTTCCTGAAGTATATCAGTCTGATCCCGCCAAGTAAGGTCAGTCCAGCCCCGAAATACCAGGCAATTCTCCTCTGAACAAGGAACATGACAACCCCAGACGATCGTTTCGGCCTCCTATGGGCCTCGTCAGTGAGGTGCAGCCACATTCCTCTAAGCACACTGAGCAAGGAGTCCACGTCTGGTTTCCCCCATCACCCATAGGGAGACTTCCCCAGGGTCATAATAATTTGCATACAAAGAGAGAAGCGCTCTACCAGGAACGAACAACAGCTCAGTGGCTTGTTCTATGGCGATTTACCACCCGGAAGCAGCCTCTTTTAGACCAGTGTGCTTTTCACAGAAGAAAACTTTCCTGAAGTATATCAGTCTGATCCCGCCAAGTAAGGTCAGTCCAGCCCCGAAATACCAGGCAATTCTCCTCTGAACAAGGAACATGACAACCCCAGACAATCGTTTCGGCCTCCTATGGGCCTCGTCAGTGAGGTGCAGCCACATTCCTCTAAGCACACTGAGCAAGGAGTCCACGTCTGGTTTCCCCCATCACCCATAGGGAGACTTCCCCAGGGTCATAATAATTTGCATACAAAGAGAGAAGCGCTCTACCAGGAACGAACAACAGCTCAGTGGCTTGTTCTATGGCGATTTACCACCCGGAAGCAGCCTCTTTTAGACCAGTGTGCTTTTCACAGAAGAAAACTTTCCTGAAGTATATCAGTCTGATCCCGCCAAGTAAGGTCAGTCCAGCCCCGAAATACCAGGCAATTCTCCTCTGAACAAGGAACATGACAACCCCAGACCATCGTTTCGGCCTCCTATGGGCCTCGTCAGTGAGGTGCAGCCACATTCCTCTAAGCACACTGAGCAAGGAGTCCACGTCTGGTTTCCCCCATCACCCATAGGGAGACTTCCCCAGGGTCATAATAATTTGCATACAAAGAGAGAAGCGCTCTACCAGGAACGAACAACAGCTCAGTGGCTTGTTCTATGGCGATTTACCACCCGGAAGCAGCCTCTTTTAGACCAGTGTGCTTTTCACAGAAGAAAACTTTCCTGAAGTATATCAGTCTGATCCCGCCAAGTAAGGTCAGTCCAGCCCCGAAATACCAGGCAATTCTCCTCTGAACAAGGAACATGACAACCCCAGACGATCGTTTCGGCCTCCTATGGGCCTCGTCAGTGAGGTGCAGCCACATTCCTCTAAGCACACTGAGCAAGGAGTCCACGTCTGGTTTCCCCCATCACCCATAGGGAGACTTCCCCAGGGTCATAATAATTTGCATACAAAGAGAGAAGCGCTCTACCAGGAACGAACAACAGCTCAGTGGCTTGTTCTATGGCGATTTACCACCCGGAAGCAGCCTCTTTTAGACCAGTGTGCTTTTCACAGAAGAAAACTTTCCTGAAGTATATCAGTCTGATCCCGCCAAGTAAGGTCAGTCCAGCCCCGAAATACCAGGCAATTCTCCTCTGAACAAGGAACATGACAACCCCAGACCATCGTTTCGGCCTCCTATGGGCCTCGTCAGTGAGGTGCAGCCACATTCCTCTAAGCACACTGAGCAAGGAGTCCACGTCTGGTTTCCCCCATCACCCATAGGGAGACTTCCCCAGGGTCATAATAATTTGCATACAAAGAGAGAAGCGCTCTACCAGGAACGAACAACAGCTCAGTGGCTTGTTCTATGGCGATTTACCACCCGGAAGCAGCCTCTTTTAGACCAGTGTGCTTTTCACAGAAGAAAACTTTCCTGAAGTATATCAGTCTGATCCCGCCAAGTAAGGTCAGTCCAGCCCCGAAATACCAGGCAATTCTCCTCTGAACAAGGAACATGACAACCCCAGACCATCGTTTCGGCCTCCTATGGGCCTCGTCAGTGAGGTGCAGCCACATTCCTCTAAGCACACTGAGCAAGGAGTCCACGTCTGGTTTCCCCCATCACCCATAGGGAGACTTCCCCAGGGTCATAATAATTTGCATACAAAGAGAGAAGCGCTCTACCAGGAACGAACAACAGCTCAGTGGCTTGTTCTATGGCGATTTACCACCCGGAAGCAGCCTCTTTTAGACCAGTGTGCTTTTCACAGAAGAAAACTTTCCTGAAGTATATCAGTCTGATCCCGCCAAGTAAGGTCAGTCCAGCCCCGAAATACCAGGCAATTCTCCTCTGAACAAGGAACATGACAACCCCAGACCATCGTTTCGGCCTCCTATGGGCCTCGTCAGTGAGGTGCAGCCACATTCCTCTAAGCACACTGAGCAAGGAGTCCACGTCTGGTTTCCCCCATCACCCATAGGGAGACTTCCCCAGGGTCATAATAATTTGCATACAAAGAGAGAAGCGCTCTACCAGGAACGAACAACAGCTCAGTGGCTTGTTCTATGGCGATTTACCACCCGGAAGCAGCCTCTTTTAGACCAGTGTGCTTTTCACAGAAGAAAACTTTCCTGAAGTATATCAGTCTGATCCCGCCAAGTAAGGTCAGTCCAGCCCCGAAATACCAGGCAATTCTCCTCTGCATAATTATTAGGCAACTTAACAAAAAACAAATATATACCCATTTCAATTATTTATTTTTACCAGTGAAACCAATATAACATCTCAACATTCACAAATATACATTTCTGACATTCAAAAACAAAACAAAAACAAATCAGTGACCAATATAGCCACCTTTCTTTGCAAGGACACTCAAAAGCCTGCCATCCATGGATTCTGTCAGTGTTTTGATCTGCTCACCATCAACATTGCGTGCAGCAGCAACCACAGCCTCCCAGACACTGTTCAGAGAGGTGTACTGTTTTCCCTCCTTGTAAATCTCACATTTGATGATGGATCACAGGTTCTCAATGGGGTTCAGATCAGGTGAACAAGGAGGCCATGTCATTAGATTTTCTTCTTTTATACCCTTTCTTGCCAGCCACGCTGTGGAGTACTTGGACGCGTGTGATGGAGCATTGTCCTGCATGAAAATCATGTTTTTCTTGAAGGATGCAGACTTCTTCCTGTACCACTGCTTGAAGAAGGTGTCTTCCAGAAACTGGCAGTAGGACTGGGAGTTGAGCTTGACTCCATCCTCAACCCGAAAAGGCCCCACAAGCTCATCTTTGATGATACCAGCCCAAACCAGTACTCCACCTCCACCTTGCTGGCATCTGAGTCGGACTGGAGCTCTCTGCCCTTTACCAATCCAGCCACGGGCCCATCCATCTGGCCCATCAAGACTCACTCTCATTTCATCAGTCCATAAAACCTTAGAAAAATCAGTCTTGAGATATTTCTTGGCCCAGTCTTGACGTTTCAGCTTGTGTGTCTTGTTCAGTGGTGGTCGTCTTTCAGCCTTTCTTACCTTGGCCATGTCTCTGAGTATTGCACACCTTGTGCTTTTGGGCACTCCAGTGATGTTGCAGCTCTGAAATATGGCCAAACTGGTGGCAAGTGGCATCTTGGCAGCTGCACGCTTGACTTTTCTCAGTTCATGGGCAGTTATTTTGCGCCTTGGTTTTTCCACACGCTTCTTGCGACCCTGTTGACTATTTTGAATGAAACGCTTGATTGTTCGATGATCACGCTTCAGAAGCTTTGCATTTTTAAGAGTGCTGCATCCCTCTGCAAGATATCTCACTATTTTTGACTTTTCTGAGCCTGTCAAGTCCTTCTTTTGACCCATTTTGCCAAAGGAAAGGAAGTTTCCTAATAATTATGCACACCTGATATAGGGTGTTGATGTCATTAGACCACACCCCTTCTCATTACAGAGATGCACATCACCTAATATGCTTAATTGGTAGTAGGCTTTCGAGCCTATACAGCTTGGAGTAAGACAACATGCATAAAGAGGATGATGTGGTCAAAATACTAATTTGCCTAATAATTAGGCACTCCCTGTATATATATATATATATATATATATATATATATATATATATATATATATATATATCTTAACATAAACGTTGCATTAAACTTTTGTGGGAGGTGGGGGGTTTTCAGAGCTAAATTACATTAAAATGGGGCAAAATAAATAATGCAAGTATATTGCATAGTTACATAACTAAACAGTAATGTCCCTTTAAACATATCATTTAAAAGACCCTCCTATCAGTTTACTTCTATTATCAAATGTACCTTTATCGCTTGTCATCTTTGGTTGAAAGATATTTATTTCCATGTCAGCAGACTAGAGTAGCCAGTAGATCTATCAATCTATTCAAATATTAGCCTAAGAATAAAATGCAGATATATATTTTTTTAATTATATTAGTTGTTAAAATATTGAACACTTAAGTGTAAACTTTTAATTTTCTCTAAAGTACAGAGCAGGTTGCAATTTAGCAGGGAAAACGTCTGCCCTCTATATCTAATCTCAGCTGCAGAATCCAATTAGGAATTACAAATTTGCTTTATTTTCTTGTTATCCTTTGTTGAAAGAGCAGCAATGCACTACTGTGAGCTAGATGAACACATCTGGTGAACCATTGAAAGAAACAAATATGTGTAGCCACCAATCAGCAGCTAGCACCCAGTAATGCATTGCTGATCCCAAACCTACACAGGTATTTTTTTCAACTAAGGATACCAAGAAAAAGAAGCAAATTCAGTAATAGAAGTAAATTAGAAAGTTGTTGTTTTTTTAATAGATTTTTTTTATATACAGAGAGAAATTGCTTTAGTAACAATGTAAATCAGTAACAGTATCATCAAAAACATAACACTTCAAGGTATGGTATTGTCACTTTACAAAAGCAAAAACAACAAACTTAAACATTCAAAATATTATTGTATATAATACTGATTTTTACCTATTGTTAACAAAAAAAGAAGAAATAAATGTTAAATGTGATTATCTCATTTTCAGAAAATCTCTTATTTGAAATTATACTCTAAAAAAGGTAAGCAACATTTTCCCCCTTTTTACTCAAAGAAAAGAAAACAAAACAAAAACTAAAATTCTCTCATCCCCCCCCCCCCCACCCCATATCATCCCATATCTAGCCGGATCTATTTTATTATCTGAATTATCTAATACAAGTATCTAATTCTCCAATTACGGATCTTGAGGTTAAGATCTTACCTTCAAATCCCTTTTATCAATCAATTTTTTTTTAAATATAGACTTTTTTGAAAGGGGGGGGGGGGTTAATTGTTCCTGTACTTGTCTTTTTGTAACTCTTGATTAAGTTTAACCATTTTTTATAATACTTTTCAATAGTTTTTTCTGATGCTTCTTGTATGTCATATTCTTCAATAATTGCTTGACTTTGCATTATGTTTATGATTTTTTTTTATATACTTAAAAGGGAAAGTCTTGTCAATATTAAATGATTCAGATAGAGCAGTAATGGTGTACCTTGGTACTCCAGATGTTTCAGAACTACATTTCCCATGACGCTCGACTGGAGTTCAGAGTGCCTAAGCATCTTGGGAAATGTAGTTCTGAAATATCTGGCGTGCCAAGGTTCGCCATCACTGAGATAGAGCATGCAATTTTTAACAACTTTGCATTTTACTTTTATCATCAAATCTGCTTTGTTCCCTTGGTATTCTTTGTTGAAAACTAAACCTAGGTAAGCTTATATGCAGATTTCTAAGCCCTTGAATGCCTCCTCTTATCTCAGTGCATTTTGACAGTTTTACACAGCTAGGTAGTGCTAGTTCATGTGTGCCATATAGATAACATTGTGATCACTCCCATGGAGTTATTTATGAGTCAGCACTGATTGGCTAAAATGCAAATCTTTCAAACAAACTGAAATAAGGGGGCAGTCTGCAGAGGATTAGAAACAAGGTAGTCACAGAGCTAAAATGTTTATTATTATAACTGTGTTGGTTATGCAAACCTGGGGAATGGGTAATAAAGGGATTATCTATCTTTTTTAACAATACATTTTTTGGAGTAGACTGTTCCTTTAATTCATCTTTCATCTTCCAAGCTCTCAGTATCATCTGTCTACCAGCAAGAATAGCTGTATTTATGAGCCTAGCTTCTTCTCAATTAAAACGCCCTTCAACTAAAAAGAAAATATGTTTTTTTTATTAAAAAAAACAACTTATATTCCATCAATTTATTTAACCTAAAATTAATTTTCTTCTAAAAACTTATTATTTTTGGACAATTTCATAATAAACATTCCGCAAATAACATTTGTCACAAGAAGTTTCCTTATTCCGTTTATTTATCAATGCAGGAGTCAAATAGATCTTATTCAATAGTTTATGTGTGCCAATTCGTTGCCAAGATAGATTTTTCTAAGTTGGAAAGACTAATATCTCCAGCTTCTAAAGAGGAAAAATCTCCCTTACACTTAGTGGTCAAATTTTGTAATTGCTTTTCACCTTGTATCTGTAAAATCAGCTTATGCCAATATGAAACTAAGTGATTTCTCTCATTATATAGTTTTTTGTTTTGTTGCTTAAAATCAAATGCTCTGTCAGACAAGTCAAAAATTTTTTTTTTTATTTATATGTCTCTTTAACCAATTCACTTAAAGTTCTAGTTTTGTAAAACCAATCCAAATTTATAAGCATTTGAAAAATGAGGATTCTAATGGAGCTATACATCAGACTTAAAGGGCCGCTAAAGTAAAAAAAAAAGTTTCATGATTCAGATAAAGCATGCAATTTAAAAAAAAATAAACTTTCCAATATACTTTTTAATATCATATGTGCTAATTTTTTATATGCACACTTTCTGAGGCTTCAGCATGTTCAAAAGTGCATAGCATATATGTATATGTATTTGTTATTGGCTGATGGCTGTGACATGATACAGGAGGAAAGAAAATTGTATTAACTATGAAATTTGACAGAAAATATTTTACTGCTTATTTGAAATTCAAATTGAGTGCTATTACCTTGTATTCTACTGTGTATCTGTCAATGATTCAATTTTGCTGCATTACGAGGATACGAGTGTCCCGTTAACTGTTGCACACAAGTGATAATGCATTTTTTTGGAAATAGTGTACTTATTACGAGTTAAAAGTAAAAGCCTTCTTTTGAGCACAATCACATTAAATGCGTTTCGGGTTAGCAGTGCACAACTACAGACAGGGCTGGCGTTTCCACAAGGCAGTAATGGCATCCGCCTTAGGGCGCCCCAGCAGCGGGGCGCAAAATTCGAGCAGCAGTATCTTTTTTTTTTTACTTAAAGGTATTTATTTTTAATGTGAGCACAGCCAGAGCAGCTCAGAATCTGACAGATGATCCCAGCTAACATCCCTTCCACTCCTTGCTCCTTTCCCTCCTCCCTGGTGACCGTGTCAGAGTCTGATGTGCGTGTTTGAGAAACAAACGGAGCTATTGTGCATCAAACATCAGCAGGTACCGCCCCCTCCTTCTCTCTCCGTGCAGAGTAGATATCAAGAAAGTGATTAACTAGGTTTTAAAGTAAAAGTGCAGCACAGGTGTTCTGTTAAGGGGCCGAACTTTTCAAAAGAGCGAACCATGTCACTTACTGTGACGTTACATCAGCTGTTGTACACATTTTGCCCCTAATGCACATGCGTGCCAGCGTCATCACATACCTGGTCGCATATGTCACTGTGAAACTATTTAGACTTGTTAAATTAAGAAGCCTTTCTATAGCGCATGCGTGGGATTTTCTATCACAAATGGGGGGGTTTATGGAACGCTGTTTATTTAACAATATCCTTCACTTTATGTTTATTTTAAAATACGACATTGCACAATTATATTTTTGTTGGTAAAGCAATGACAACGTGACCAGACTTTCTACTAAAGTAAAATAGATCTTCCAACACAAGCAGTGGCGATAGCCGAGTGGCTGTTTGTCATGCAGGGACGAATAAACAGCGTTCCATAAACTCCCCACCCATTTGTGATAGAACATCCCACGCATGCGCTATAGAAAATCTTCTCAATTTCACAAGTCTAAATAGTTTCACAGTGACGTTTTCGGCCAGGTATGTGATGACGCTGACACGCATGCGCATTAGGGGCAAAATGTGTACAGCAGCTGAAGTAACGTCACAGGAAGTCACATGGTTCGCTCTCTTGAAAAGTTTGGTCCCTTAACAGAACACCGGCGAGCAGAAGGTAGGGGGGGGGAGGGGGGCTAGCTAGTGGCTACTGTCTACTGTATTGGTGTTAGTTCTGAGACTTTGCTTGTCACAGTCCGAGGATAGAGACTTTTTTAAATCCCTTTTTATTAAGATTTGTATTATGCACAAGTACAGACCTGATGGAAAGCACTGACGACTTGTACATTAATATACATTTATTTATTTAATTATAAAATATTTTACCAGGAAGGATACATTGAGATTTCTCTCGTTTTCAAGTATGTCCTGGGATCACAAAACATTGCATTGATACAATAGGGTACAATAAAATACAAAAACAATAATAATACACAATATATGCAAACATTTAACATAGAGTAGGTACGAAATATTTAATCAACCATGACAGGAGCATTCTGTTTTGAGATATGTATAGAGGGATCTCTTAAAGGATTTTAGGTTTGGGGAAGTTTTTAAAGTGTGAGGGAGGTCATTCCATAATTGTGGCGCTCTGTAGGAAAAGGAGGATCGAGCTGCTTTCTTTTTGTATTGAGGCAAACTAAATAATGTGCTGTTATTGGATAGGAGGTTATAGGAGGTGGGAATAGCAGGGGAGAGCATTCTGCTCAGATAGGGTGGGAGCTTCCCAGAAAGGCTCTTAAAGACAAGGCAGGAAAGATGGAGGGTGCGTCTGGATTCCAGCGACAGCCAGTTTAGTTCTTTTAGCATGTCACAATGGTGGGTCCTGTAGTTACATTGTAGCACAAAGCGGCAGAACGAGTTATATAACGTATTTAGTTTATTAAGGTGAGTTTGCGGAGCAGGTGCATATACTATGTCCCCATAATCCAAGATAGGAATCAGCATTTGCTGTACAATCTTTTCCTTTACTGTAGGGCTGAGGCAAGATTTGTTTCTGTACAGGGCACCTAGTTTTGGGTAAAGTTTAGAGGCAAGTTTTTCTATGTGGAGTCCAAAAGATAGATTGGGGTCTAGCAACATACCTAAGTATTTAAAAGAGTGGACTGCGGTCAGCGTGCAATTGGATTTTGTTTTGATGCGAAGATGGGAATTTTGTAATTTTTGTATTTTAGGTCCCGTTCCAAAGATCATTGTGACCGTTTTGTCAGTGTTTAGGAAGAGTTTGTTTTTCGAGATCCACTTTTCTACCTCTGTGAACTGGTCTTGGAGCACTGTTTCAAGCTGCGGCAGATTAGATTTGTTTGCATAGATTACCGTGTCGTCTGCGTACATGTGTACAGTTGAGGATTTGCAGACATTAGGCAAATCATTTATAAATAATGTGAATAGTAGGGGGTTGAGAATGGAACCTTGGGGAACACCACACGTGACTGGGAGAGGGAGGGGGTTACTGTTAGAGACAGATTGTGATCGATCCGATACATATGATTTAAACCAGGTTAACGGGCGATCAGCAATACCAGAGTTTTTTAGTTTGAGAAGTAGTATTTTATGGTCCACTGTGTCAAAAGCCTTTGCAAAATCAAGGAAAATAGCTCCAGTTAGGTCTCCTTGTTCCATGCCAGTTTGGATGTCGTTGCAAACTTTTAGGAGGGCAGTTGTAGTGGAGTGATTCGGTCTAAAACCTGATTGATCAGGGGTCGGATAGTTAGAAAGTTGATAATACTTGCATAATTGCGTATGGACGCATTTTTCTAAGATTTTTGACAATACAGGGAGCAATGATATAGGACGATAGTTAGAAACCAAGGTTAACTCCCCACATGACAAGTTAGTACTACACTGGGAATGTAAAATGTGTGGATATGTGTAAATGTGTGTTGTGTGTGTGTATAAATGTATGTGTGTGTGTGTATAAATGTGTGTGTATGTGTATAAATGTGTGTGTATGTGTAAATGTGTGTTGTGTGTGTGTGTATAAATGTATGTGTGTGTGTGTGTATAAATGTGTGTGTATGTGTATAAATGTGTGTGTATGTGTAAATGTGTGTTGTGTGTGTGTATAAATATATGTGTGTGTATAAATGTGTGTGTGTATAAATGTGTGTGTATGTGTATAAATGTGTGTGTATGTGTAAATGTGTGTTGTGTGTGTGTGTGTATAAATGTATGTGTGTGTGTGTGTGTGTATAAATGTGTGTGAGTATAAATGTGTGTGTATGTGTATAAATGTGTGTGTATGTATTAATGTGTGTTGTGTGTGTGTATAAATGTGTGTGTGTGTGTGTATAAATGTATGGGTGTGTGTGTATAAATGTGTGTGTATGTGTATAAATGTGTGTATGTGTAAATGTGTGTTGTGTGTGTATAAATGTGTGTGTGTATAAATATGTGTATATCTGTATAAATGTGTGTGTATGTGTAAATGTGTGTTGTGTGTGTATAAATGTGTGTGTATAAATGTATGTGTGTGTGTGTATAAATGTGTGTGTATGTGTAAAAATGTGTGTGTATGTGTAAATGTGTGTTGTGTATGTGTATATATAAATGTATGTGTGTGTATAAATGTGTGTATAAATGTGTGTGTATGTGTAAATGTGTGTTGTGTGTGTGTATAAATGTGTGTGTATGTGTAAATGTGTGTTGTGTGTGTGTGTATAAATGTGTGTGTGTATATAAATGTGTGTATAAATGTTTGTGTGTGTGTATAAATGTATATGTATGTGTAAATGTGTGTGTATAAATGTATTTGTAAATATGTGTGTGTATGTATGTGTGTGTATAAATGTATGTGTAAATGTGTGTGAGTGTGTGTATAAATGTATGTGTAAATAAAGTGTGTGTATTAATATATGTGTAAATGTGTGTGTATAAATTTATGTGTGTGTATAAATGTATGTGTAAGTATAAATGTATGTGTGTGTATAAATGTATGTGTAAATATGTGTGTGTGTGCAGGGACGTGCAGTCATAGGAGGCAGGGGAGGCAGGGCCATATGGACCCAAAGTTTATTATTTAAATTGAATTAAAATGAAAAAAAATTGTTGTAAAACCCCCCCCCCAAAAACCCCATGTTACGCTAATAGTACTGCCCCGTTGCGTAACATGGGTGCATTGCTACTGTCAGGCAGGGGGAGCATAACAGTGCCACCAACTGGCTAATACTGGGTGAGTGAAACGCCATTGGGGGAGAAATGGTCCAATAGGAGGCCTCCTAGCGAGGGAGCCAATCAGATACGGACATGTTCTCCTGGAGATTGACAGCACCAGGAGAAGGTGGCCGGCTTTGATTGGCTACCTGCGCATGTACAAGGGAGCAGGATATTGAGCGCGTACTGGCGGCAAAACTGAAGGAGACTGCTGCCACCTGTGACGGCCATCAACTTGCCTCCGTTTTTTGAGCTGCCTGGACTTGGAGTCTCTGTCTTACTCTTTTGCTGCCCAGCCCCAGCCCTACTATACCGGACCGGTAAGGCATTTTGAAAAGTTAGAAATCCCCTGGCCTGGCAATGGTAGTCTGCCATTTTATTTACAATCAAGAACCAAATTTTATTAATTCAGCATTTTTAAGAGCATGTTTGGTAACAGCATTTACATCACACTGCTGTATATCAGACATTCCAACCTGCAAAAACTAATTTCAGGGAGGTGCCCCCCCCCGTGCACCCCCCTCCCCCCGCGCATGTCTAAATAAATTGTACAGACTCCCATAATCTCTATATTGAATATAGAGATTATGGGAGTCTGTACAACAGGGGCATATTAAGGCATAGGCCAACGAGGCCGGTGCCTAGGGCAGCAGATTTTTAAGGGGCAGCAGAATTTTGAGTCCCTAGGGCCACTCTACTGAACTCAGGGCCGGGTTGCTAAATCAACCAGGGCCCGGCTATTGCTATCCTATGGGATTGTATGTGGGTGCGCATGACATGGTGACAGTGGAGGCGGAGCTCACTTGCGCAGCCTGGCGTGGACTGAGAGGGAATGCGGTATTCTTCCTGGCTCCACTGCGTGATTGAGACTCACACAGACTACACAGTGCAGTGTGCACTACACCGTGACCACTGTGAAACAGCATATGCCTTTCGCCCTTCAATATATCTTCATTAGGCATTAAAATACTTAAACGGATTAGTCACTAAATACTTGTACATTTACTGTTTGTCTTTCTGTCATACATGCAAAGAATAAGTATTTATTGCTGAATCTTTACACCCATGTGACTTAAAACACAACTAAAAATATGTTGTATGCATTTAATACATTCAGAAACAATACAAGTATATACTTTATTATGATTGTATCATCTGACTTTATCCCCAGGATACAATTCCTAAACCTATCATAACTACTGTTGTATTTTTTAAGTACTTTTAAAGGCCAGTTTGTATATTCATTACATATTTATCCAAGCAGATATTTTGCTTAAATAACTGTCAATCACCAAAGAAGATGTTTAAGGTTAAACAACTACCTACTGACAAACTATCAAACAGTGAAGGATATTTTTTTCTGATATAAACACTTTAATCATCTGACTTGCAAAATAATGTCTTAATATATATAGCTTTGGAGTTAACAGTGGTTTAGGATGTGTACCCAGTCCAGTCTGTGAGTGTGGTCCATTCCTGTGTTTTAAATATATATATATTGTGTATATATATATATGTGTGTGTGTGTGTGTGTGTGTGTGTGACCAGAGTGAATGCAAGCCCTGGTGAACATCTACTTAAAAAGACATTTTTTTTTTATTTTTTACACCCTGCCCCAAAAATATTATGTCTAAAAAAAGGCCTTAAACCTGGGGTAGGGTTGGGGTGGGGGGGGCAGCAGAATTTTGAGTGCCTAGGGCAGCACAAAACCTAAATACGCCCCTGCTGTACAATATAGAGAGTATGGGAGTCTGCACAATATAGAGAGTATGGGAATCTGCACAATATAAAGTATAGGAATCTGCACAATATAACGTTTGGGAGTCTGCACAATATAGAGAATATGGGAATCTGCACAATATAGAGAGTATGGGAATCTGCACAATATAGAGAGTATGGGAATCTGCACAATATAGAGAGTATGGGAGTCTGCACAATATAGAGAGTATGGGAATCTGCACAATATAGAGAGTATGGGAATCTGCACAATATAGAGAGTATGGAAATCTGCACAATATAGAGAGTATGGGAATCTGCACAATATAGAGAATATGGGAATCTGCACAATATAGAGAGTATGGGAATCTGCACAACATAGAGAGTATTAGAGTCTGCACAATATAGAGAGTGTTGGAATATGCACAATATAGAGAGTATGGGAATCTGCACAATATACATTTTGGGAGTCTGCACAATATAGAGAGTATAGGAGTCTGTACAATATAGAAAGTATGGGAGTCTGTACAATATAGAGATTATGGAAGTCTGCACAATATAGAGAGTATGGGAGTCTGCACAATATAGAGAGTATGGGAGTCTGCACAATATAGAGAGTATGAGAGTCTGCACAATATAGAGAGTATGGGAGTCTGCACAATATAGAGAGTATGGGAATCTGCACAATATAGAGAGTATGGGTGTCTGCACAATATAGAGAGTATGGGAATGCCCATACAAATGCCCCTTTAGGGGCAATGGGTAGTTTAGTTTTTTTAGTGTTAGGTTTATTTTATTTTGGGGGGTTTGGTGGGTGGGGGGTTTTACTGTTAGGGGGGTATTTAGTATTTTTTATAGGTAAAAGAGCTGTTTAACTTAGGTCTGTACTACAAAATGCCCTTTTAAGGGCTATTGATAGTTTAGTTTAGATTAGGGGGTGTTTTTATTTTGGGGGGCTTTTTTATTTTCATAGGGATTAGGTTTAATTTCTTTATTTTTGATAATTTGGTTTATTATTTTTTGAAATGTTAGACTTTTTATTTTTTGTAATTTTAGATTTATTTAATTTAATCTTAATTTTTTTTTTAAGTAATGTTAGAATTTTAATTGTAATTTAGTATTTTTTTTATTTTAGGTATGTGGGGTTAATTTAGGGGGTATTATGTTAAGGGGCTTAGTAATTAAATAAGTTATTTGCGTTGTGGGGGGTTGGTGGTTTAGGGGTTAATAGGTTAATTAGGTTTAATGCATTGTGGGGGGTTGGCGGATTAGGGTTAATAGTTTTATTAGGTAGTTTGCGATGTGGGGGTTGGCGGATTAGGAGTTATTAGTTTAATTAGGTAGTTGGTGTTGTGGGTGAATGGCGGATTAGGGGATAATACATTTATTAGTTAGATTGTGATGTGGGGGGATGGCAGATTAGGGGTTAATAGTTTAATTAGTTAGATTGCGAAGTGAGGGGATTAGGGGTTAATACATTTATTATTAGTTCCCATATGGGGGTGATGGCGGATATAGGGGTTTTACGTGCCGGGTTTATTTTTGGGAGGCGGGTTATACTTTTATGGGAGATTTGATTTTTTTTTTTTTTTCTTACGGGCGACGCGGGTTTTAGCAGTTATGCTGAAGCCTGCATCGTATATGTAATCTCGCCCTAGATCTTCGAACAACTATTGTATATCAAGATGAAAATTTAAGATGTAATCTCTCTCAATTGTCTCCATAGATCTAAAGTATGCCACATTCCTAAATTTCACCATTTAGAGTTACTAGTATTCTCTGTGATAGGGGAGCATTTACAACATTATCCTTCAGTATAATGTTGAGCATGAAATGTTTCCTTTATTTCAACTATGATGATCTGTTAGTAGCTCAAGAGATAAATTAATTTTTTTCTCAAGATGGCTGGATACCTGTGAGGGCTAGCTTTTGTACACCCAGCTACCTGTGAGGGCTGGCCTGCAGACCAATTAGCAAGAATACTTGCTCCCTTCCCAAAAGTAACTACTCAAATAACTTTTACCCTGTACATCTTTATGGTAATTTTGTGTAGCAAATTGTCAATCGTTGCCATCATTATTATAATAAAGATTATAAATAAAAGTAAAATGTTAAAGCTACCACCTCTCTAAAAGTACTAGATTCAAAAAGAAGTAGGGAGAAAAGGTGCTTGAGTTGCACATCAGCTTAAAATGTATCTTGTTTAATTATATTAAAAGAGCCTATTCACAAATTCTGAAAAAAGCCAAAACTCACTCACTTATAGGCCCTCTCTCACATGTATAGCCTCACTCCACTCCAGAGAAAGGCCTAGAGGACGCCCTAAGAGGCCACAAAAAATAGGGGATAAAACATTTGGAGTAAGGAACATGCTGTAAAAGTAAAGACCTTATCAATTTCCTGGCTGATAGCTGAAAACATTGGGGTCAGGGGGAGCCTTGCTACAGAAGTCAAAAACTCCAATAAAATGAAAAAGTAGAACTAATAAAAAATAACTATGGCCTAGATTACGAGTTGTGCGTTAGGGTTAAAAAGCAGCGTTAAGAGGTCCTAACGCTGCTTTTTAACTGATTACAAGTCTTGAAGGTACAGGTGTACCGCTCACTTTTTTGGCCAGACTCAGAAATACCGCAAATCCACTTACGTCAATTGCATAGCGCTGGTATTACGAGTCTGACCAAAAGTGAGCGGTAGACCCTCTCCTGTCAAGCCTGGTACCGCATTTAAAAGTCAGTAGTTAAGAGTTTTACACTACAACGCCGTAGCATAAAACTCTTAACTAAAGTGCTAAAAAGTACACTAACACCCATAAACTACCTATTAACCCCTAAACCGAGGCCCCCCCACATCACAAACACTAAAATAAGTCTAACCCTAACCCTAACACCCCCTAATTTAAATATAATTAAAATAAATCTAAATACAATTACTACAATTAACTAAATTATTTCTATTTAAAACTAAATACTTACCTATAAAATAAACCGTAAGCTAGCTACAATATAACTAATAGTTACATTGTATCTAGCTTACGGTTTATTTTTATTTTACAGGCAAGTTTGTATTTATTTTAACTAGGTACAATAGTTATTAAATAGTTATTAACGATTTAATAACTACCTAGTTAAAATAAAGACAAATTTACCTGTAAAATAAAAGCTAACCTAAGTTAAAATTACACCTAACACTACATTACAATTAAATTAATTACCTAAATTAAATACAATTAATTACAATTAAATAAAATTATCTAAAGTACAAAAAACCCCCACTAAATTACAGAAAATAATAAAGAAATTACAAAATTTTTATGCTAATTAAACCTAATCATCTAATCCCCCTAACAAAATAAAAAAGCCCCCCCATAATAAAAAAGCCCTACCCTACACTAAATTACAAATAGCCCTTAAAAGGGCCTTTGCGGGGCATTGCCCCAAAGTAATCAGCTCTTTAACCTGAAAAAAAATTACAATTCCCCCCCCAACATTAAAACCCACCACCCACACAACCAACCCTACTCTAAAACCCACCCAATACCCCGTTAAAAAACCTAACACTAACCCCTTGAAGATCACCCTACCGTGAGAAGTCTTCACCCAACCGGGCCGAAGTCCTCAACAAATCCGGCAGAAGTGGTCCTCCAGACGGCAGAATTCTTCATCCAACTGGGCAGAAGCGGTCCTCCAGACGGGCAGAAGTCTTCATCCAGACGGCATCTTCTATCTTCATCCATCCGGCGCGGAACGGGTCCATCTTCAAGACATCCGACGCGGAGCATCCTCTTCTTTCCACGGCCGACGACTGAATGAAGGTTCCTTTAAATGATGTTATCCAAGATGGCGTCCCTTCAATTCCGATTGGCTGATAGAATTCTATCAGCCAATTGGAATTAAGGTAGAAAAAATCCTATTGGCTGATCCAATCAGCCAATAGGATTGAGCTGGCATTCTATTGGCTGTTCCAATCAGCCAATAGAATGCCAGTTCAATCCTATTGGCTGATTGGCCGGTTGGGTGAAGACTAGTGATGTCGTGAATAGTTCGCCGGCGAATAGTTCCCAGCAAACATAGCATGTTCGCGTTCGCCTCGGCGGGCGAACATATGCGATGTTCAATCCGCCCCCTATTCGTCATCATTGAGTAAACTTTGACCCTGTACCTCACAGTCAGAAGACACATTACAGCCAATCAGCAGCAGACCCTCCCTCCCAGACCCTCCCACCTCCTGGGCAGCATCCATTTTAGATTCATTCGGAAGCTGCATTCTTAGTGAGAGGAGGGACAGTGTAGCTGCTGATGATTTAATAGGGAAATCGATAGCTAGGCTAGTGTATTCAGTGTCCACTACAGTCCTGAACAACTCATCTGATCTCTGCTGTAAGGACAGCACTACAAAAAGACCTTTTTAGGGCTAGAACATCAGTCTGCTTTTTTCTTTTTTTTTCCTGTGTAATCTAATTGCAGTTGCCTGCCTGCCTGCCAGCGTGTGTGTCAGGCTCAAAGCGTATACTGTGCCCACTTGCCCAGTACCACCACTCATATCTGGTGTAACAGTAGTGTACATTTAAAAAAAACAAGACTTTTTTGACTGTGAAATAATAGCAGACAGCTGCCAGTACCCAAGATGGCCGCCAATAAGGCAGATGGGGAGGGTTAGAGAGCTGTTTTTGGGGGGGATCAGGGAGGTTGGGGGCTAAGGGGGGATGCTACACCACAGCATATGTAAATATGCTATTAAAAAAAATTAAAGAAATTAAAAACCTTTTATTTTAGTACTGGCAGACTTTCTGCCAGTACTTAAGATGGCGGGGACAATTGTGGGGTGGGGGAGGGAAGGGAGCTGTTTGGGAGGGATCAGGGGGTCTGATGTGTCAGGTGGGAGGCTGATCTCTACACTAAAGCTAAAATTAACCCTGCAAGCTCCCTACAAACTACCCAGTTAACCCCTTCACTGCTAGCGATAATACACGTGTGATGCGCAGCAGCATTTAGCGGCCTTCTAATTAACAGAAAGCAACGCCAAAGTCATATGTGTCTGCTATTTCTGAACAAAGGGGATCCCAGAGAAGCATTTACAACCATTTGTGCCATAATTGCACAAGCTGTTTGTAAATAATTTCAGTGAGAAACCTAAAGTTTGTGAAAAAGTGAACATTTTTTTTTTTTTGATCGCATTTGGCGGTGAAATGGTGGCATGAAATATATCAAAATGGGCCTAGATCAATACTTTGGGTTGTCTACTACACTACACTTAAGCTAAAATTAACTCTACAAGCTGCCTACATGCTCCCTAATTAACCCCTTCACTGCTGGGCATAATGTGCGCAGTGGCATTTAGCAGCCTTCTAATTACCAAAAAGCAACGCCAAAGGCATATAAGTCTGCTATTTCTGAACAAAGGGGATCCCAGAGAAGCATTTACAACCATTTATGCCATAATTGCATAAGTTGTTTGTAAATAATTTCTGTGAGAAACCTAAAGTTTGTGAAAAAGTGAACAATTTTTTTTTATTTGATCGCATTTGGCGGTGAAATGGTGGCATGAAATATACCAAAATGGGCCTAGATCAATACTTTGGGTTGTCTACTACACTACACTTAAGCTAAAATTAACTCTACAAGCTGCCTACATGCTCCCTAATTAACCCCTTCACTGCTGGGCATAAAACACGTGTGATGCACAGTGGCATTTAGCAGCCTTCTAATTACCAAAAAGCAACTCCAAAGCCATATAAGTCTGCTATAATGGCATGTCTGGCACATAGTGTTGGGGCAAGGGTCCATCTGACCACTGATACCTGGTCTGCAAAGCATGGTCAGGGCAGGTATATCACCTACACTGCGCACTGTGAAGCGGGCGTAACCCTTACACTACCTGATCGATACAACATCATACCTGATGTTTTAAAGCACGTTATTCCAAACAATTTAGGAATGTTAGGTGATTTATGCCCTTTATGGATTAAAACCAGACTCTGCATCAACTATGTAATTTTCCATGGGAGTTTTGCCATGGATCCCCCTCCGGTATGCCACAGTCCAGGTGTTAGTGCCCTTGAAACAACTTTTCCATTACTATTGTGGCCAGAAAGAGTCCCTGTGGGTTTTAAAATTTGCCTGCCTATTGAAGTCAATGGCGGTTCGCCCTGTTTGCCGGTTCGCAAACTTTTGCGGAAGTTTGCGTTCCTCGTTCGCGAACCCACATTTTTAGGTTCGCGACATCACTAGTGAAGAGTTCTCACGGTTTGGTGATCTTCAAGAGGTTAGTGTAAGGTTTTGTTAAGGGGGTATTAGATTAGGTGTAATTAGTTTAAAAATCTTGTAATTTGTTTATTATTTTCTGTAATTTAGTGTTTGTTTGTTTTTTGTACCATTTTATTTAATTGTAATTAATTGTATTTAATTTAGGTAATTAATTTAATTGTAGTGTAGTGTTAGGTGTAATTGTAACTTAGGTTAGGTTTTAGGTCCATGATCCTAACGCAGCACCATTGTTTCCTATGGGGAAACACTTCCTACGTCTGCACCTAACACTCTAACATGTACCCCGAGTCTAAACACCCCTAACCTTACACTTATTAACCCCTATTCTGCCGCCCCCGCTATCGCTGACCCCTGTATATTATTATTCTGCCGCTCCGTAAACCGCTGCTACTTACATTATCCCTATGTACCCCTAATCTGCTGCCCCTAACACCGCCGACCCCTATATTATATTTATTAACCCCTAATCTGCCCCCCACAACGTCGCCTCCACCTGCCTACACTTATTAACCCCTAATCTGCCGAGCGGACCGCACCGCTATTATAATAAAGTTATTAACCCCTAATCCGCCTCACTAACTCTATAATAAATAGTATTAACCCCTAATCTGCCCTCCCTAACATCGCCGACACCTAACTTCAATTATTAACCCCTAATCTGCCGATTGGAGCTCACCGCTATTCTAATAAATGTATTAACCCCTAAAGCTGTCTAACCCTAACACTAACACCCCCCTAAATTAAATATAATTTTAATCTAACGAAATTAATTAACTCTTCTTAAATAAAGTATTCCTATTTAAAGCTAAATACTTACCTGTAAAATAAATCCTAATATAGCTACAATATAAATTATAATTATATTATAGCTATTTTAGGATTAATATTTATTTTACAGGTAACTTTGTATTTATTTTAACCAGGTACAATAGCTATTAAATAGTTAAGAACTATTTAATAGCTAAAATAGTTAAAATAATTACAAATTTACCTTTAAAATAAATCTTAACCTAAGTTACTATTAAACCTAACACTACACTATCAATAAATAAATTAAATAAAATACCTATAATTATCTACAATTAAACCTAACACTACACTATCAATAAATAAATTAAATACAATTCCTACAAATAAATACAATGAAATAAACTAACTAAAGTACAAAAAAATAAAAAAGAACTAAGTTACAAAAAATAAAAAAATATTTACAAACATTAGAAAAATATTACAACAATTTTAAACTAATTACACCTACTCTAAGCTCCCTAATAAAATAACAAATCCCCCAAAATAAAAAATGCCCTACCCTATTCTAAATTACTAAAGTTCAAAGCTCTTTTACCTTACCAGCCCTGAACAGGGCCCTTTGCGGGGCATGCCCCAAGAAATACAGCTCTTTTGCCTGTAAAAAAAAACATACAATACCCCCCCCAACATTACAACCCACCACCCACATACCCCTAATCTAACCCAAACCCCCCTTAAATAAACCTAACACTAAGCCCCTGAAGATCTTCCTACCTTATCTTCACCATACCAGGTTCACCGATCGATCCAGAAGAGCTCCTCCGATGTCCTGATCCAAGCCAAAGCAGGGGGCTGAAGAGGTCCATGATCCGGCTGAAGTCATCATCCAAGCGGGAGCTGAAGAGGTCCATGATCCGGCTGAAGTCTTCATCCAAGCGGGAGCTGAAGAGGTCCATGATCCGGATGAAGTCTTCTATCAACGGCATCTTCAATCTTCTTTCTTCGGGAGCCATCATCTTCCATCCGACGCGGAACATCCTCTTCTCCCGACGCCTACTAGCCGAATGACGGTTCCTTTAAATGACGTCATCCAAGATGGCGTCCCTTGAATTCCGATTGGAATTAAGGTAGGAATATTCTGATTGGCTGATGGAATCAGCCAATCAGAATCAAGTTCAATCCGATTGGCTGATTCAATCAGCTAATCAGATTGAGCTCGCATTCTATTGGCTGTTCCGATCAGCCAATAGAATGCAAGCTCAATCTGATTGGCTGATCGGATCAGCCAATCGGATTGAACTTGATTCTGATTGGCTGATTCCATCAGCCAATCAGAATTTTCCTACCTTAATTCCGTTTGGCTGATAGAATCCTATCAGCCAATCGGAATTCGAGGGACGCCATCTTGGATGACGTCATTTAAAGGAACCGTCATTCGGCTAGTAGGCGTCGGGAGAAGAGGATGTTCCGTGTTGGATGGAAGATGATGGCTCCCGAAGAAAGAAGATTGAAGATGCCGTTGATAGAAGACTTCATCCGGATCATGGACCTATTCAGCTCCTGCTTGGATGAAGACTTCAGCCGGATCATGGACCTCTTCAGCTCCCGCTTGGATGATGACTTCAGCCGGATCATGGACCTCTTCAGCCCCCCGCTTGGGCTTGGATCAGGACATCGGAGGAGCTCTTCTGGATCGATCGGTGAACCTGGTATGGTGAAGATAAGGTAGGAAGATCTTCAGGGGCTTAGTGTTAGGTTTATTTAATGGGGGTTTGGGTTAGATTAGGGGTATGTGGGTGGTGGGTTGTAATGTTGGGGGGGGTATTGTATGTTTTTTTTACAGGCAAAAGAGCTGAACTTCTTGGGGCATGCCCCGCAAAGGGCCTGTTCAGGGCTGGTAAGGTAAAAGAGCTTTGAACTAGAGTAATTTAGAATAGGGTAGGTTATTTTTTTATTTTGGCGGTCTTTGTTATTTTATTAGGGGGCTTAGAGTAGGTGTAATTAGTTTAAAATTGTTGTAATATTTTTCTTATGTTTGTAAATATTTTTTTATTTTTTGTAACTTAGTTCTTTTTTATTTTTTGTACTTTAGTTAGTTTATTTCATTGTAGTTATTTGTAGGTATTGTATTTAATTAATTTATTGATAGTGTAGTGTTAGGTTTAATTGTAGGTAATTGTAGGCATTTTATTTAATTAATTTATTGATAGTGTAGTGTTAGGTTTAATTGTAACTTAGGTTAGGATTTATTTTACAGGTAATTTTGTAATTATTTTAACTAGGTAGCTATTAAATAGTTCTTAACTATTTAATAGCTATTGTACCTGGTTAAAATAAATACAAAGTTACCTGTAAAATAAATATTAATCCTAAAATAGCTATAATATAATTATAATTTATATTGTAGCTATATTAGGATTTATTTTACAGGTAAGTATTTAGCTTTAAATAGGAATAATTTATTTAATAAGAGTTAATTAATTTCGTTAGATTTAAATTATATTTAATTTAGGGGGGTGTTAGTGTTAGGGTTAGACTTAGCTTTAGGGGTTAATACATTTATTAGAATAGCGGTGAGCTCCGGACGGCAGATTAGGGGTTAATGTTTGAAGTTAGGTGTCGGCGATGTTAGGGAGGGCAGATTAGGGGTTAATACTATTTATTATAGGCTTAGTGAGGCGGATTAGGGGTTAATAACTTTATTGTAATAGCGGTGCGGTCCGGTCGGCAGATTTGGGGGTTAATAAGTGTAGGCAGGTGGAGGCGACATTGAGGGCGGCAGATTAGGGGTTAATAAATATAATATAGGGGTCGGCGGTGTTAGGGGCAGCAGATTGGGGGTACATAGCTATAATGTAGGTGGCGGCGCTTTGCGGTCGGCAGATTAGGGGTTAATTATTGTAGGTAGCTGGCGGCGATGTTGTGGGGGGCAGGTTAGGGGTTAATAAATATAATACAGGGGTCGGCGGTGTTAGGGGCAGCAGATTAGAGGTACATAAGTATAACGTAGGTGGCGGTCGGCAGATTAGTGGTTAAAAAAATGTAATTGAGTGTCGGCGATGTGGGGGGACCTCGGTTTAGGGGTACATAGGTAGTTTATGGGTGTTAGTGTACTTTAGAGCACAGTAGTTAAGAGCTTTATGAACCGGCGTTAGCCCAGAAAGCTCTTAACTACTGACTTTTTTCTGCGGCTGGAGTTTTGTCGTTAGATTTCTAACGCTCACTTCAGACACGACTCTAAATACCGGAGTTAGAAAGATCCCATTGAAAAGATAGGATACGCAAATGACGTAAGGGGATCTGCGGTATGGAAAAGTCGCGGCTGAAAAGTGAGCGTTAGACCCTTTTTTGACTGACTCCAAATACCGGCGGTAGCCTAAAACCAGCGTTAGGAGCCTCTAACGCTGGTTTTCCCGGCTACCGCCAAACTCCAAATCTAGGCCTAAGCTAGCTACAATGTAACTATTAGTTATATTGTAGCTAGCTTAGGGTTTATTTTACAGGTAAGTATTTAGTTTTAAATAGGAATAAATTAGTTAATTGTAGTAATTTTATTTAGATTTATTTTAATTATATTTAAGTTGGGGGGTGTTAGGGTTAGACTTAGGTTTAGGGGTTAATAACTTTATTATAGTGGCGGCGACATTGGGGGCGGCAGATTAGGGGTTAATAAATGTAGGTAGGTTGCGGCAACATTGGGGGTGGTAGAGTAGGGGTTAATAAATAAAATGTAGGTGTCGGCGATGTTGGGGGCTGCAGATTAGGGGTTCATAAGTATAATGTAGGTGGCGGCGGTGTCCGGAGCGGCAGATTAGGGGTTAATAATATAATGCAGGTGTCGGCGATGTCAGGGGCGGCAGATTAGGGGTTAATAACTGTAAGATTAGGGGTGTTTAGACTCGGGGTTCATGTTAGGGTGTTAGGTGTAGACATAACTTTTATTTCCCCATAGGAATCAATGGGGCTGCGTTAGGTGCTTTATGCTGCTTTTTTGCAGGTGTTAGTTTTTTTTTTCAGCCGGCTCTCCCCCATTGATTCCTATGGGGAAATCATGCACAAGCATGTTTTACCAGCTCACCGCTAATGTAAGCAGCGCTGGTATTGAGGTGAGATGTGTAGCAAAATTTTGCTCTACGCTCACTTTTTTGCGGCTAACGCCGGGTTTGTAAAAACCCGTAATACCAGCGCTGTCTGTAAGTGAGCGGTGCAAAACAATAAGTATCATCCAGCACCCAGGTCACTTGCACACCACGTAGGGGTTCCACCACACCCTACCAAAAATACCAAAAGGATTTCAAATAATGTGGCAGCAATGGTGAAGTTAAATTAGTTTATTAAGCACAGCAAACACATGCAACGTTTCGGGAACTCCTTCCCTTAATCATGCACTAATCATAGTGGTACAATGCATCCTAATATACCCTTCAACCACCAGGGGGCAGTGAAGAGGTATTTACATAATCACATATTTAACTCTTTCCTGAATATGTCATACAAATCAAGGAATACAACACCACATACATTCAAACAACTGATACAAAAAATAAATTTAAAAACAATAAACGTTTTATAATGGGTGCAGACAATAATGACACCCATATTAAATACAAGACCTGGATGCAGCAAGAGATTATGCACTACATTTTTTAAAAAATGTTACATTTTTCAAAAAAACAATTATTATGAAAATACAATTTATCACATATTTGTTTTATTTTATTGTTTTATGAAAAATCCATAAAAAAGGCCATAAAAAAGCAAAGAGAGAAGAATCTACAAAAATACTACAAAAATACTGTCCAACCGGTTCTAAAGTGCCTATTTCAAATATTCAAAAGCGTTCTTTTTGATGTATTAGAAGTTCCCTATTACCACCTCTCCTGGGTCTAGGGACAAAATCTATAATTTGGAAACGAAGTTGATTAATAGCATGACCAGCAGAATTAAAGTGGTAAGCAATGGGGGCTAACTTGTTGTTAATCCTAATGGAACTTTTATGTTCTATAATCCTGTCCCTAATAGGCCTAGTAGTTTCCCCCACATAGCTCCGCCCACAAGGGCATTTAATGAGGTAGATCACAAATTTTGAATGACAAGTAAAGAAACCATTAATTTGATATTTTTTACCCGAACTAGGGTGATAAAAAACTGATCCTTTGTTGCCACAACTTGAGCAGCCCAAACAAGGGTAGCAACCGTTATCCTTACTAGTCAAATATCTCTGATTATCTTTCAACAAAGCTGACCCAATATCTGCCCTGACCAGCTTTTGATGTAAATTATAGCCTCTTTTGAAAGCAGGCATAGGAGGCTCTAGAAATTCTAAAGTATTGGGATAACACTTGGAAAGAAGGGACCAATGTTTTTTGATAATATTGTTAATAGTATAACTTTGGGCATTGAATTCTGACACAAAGACCATCCGCTGGGAATCATAACCCCTATTACATTTCTTCTTGTTAGTATCTTTTTTATCTTTTATATCAGATGACAATAAGGCCTCTCTGGGAATTAAAGAAACGGATTGTACCTCTTTTTCCAAAATACATTTAGGATAACCACGTTCAAGAAAACGATCTTTCATTTCTCTTATTCTCAAATCAAACAACTGCTTATCTGTCACAATTCTCCACACTCGTAATAGTTGACTCCTTGGGAGTGCTTTCAGCAAAGATAAGGGGTGGGCACTCTCAAAATGCAAGATACTGTTACGGTCAGTTGGTTTTCTAAACAGATCTATCATCAAAGACCCCCCTGAATTGATAACTCTAGTATCAAGAAAAACAATTTCTTCCTCACTAAATGAAAGCTTAAATTTTAAATGTCCAGTAGAACTGTTTAGGTCATTAACAAATGCCATCAGGGTTCCAGCATCGCCCAACCAAATACCAAAGACATCTTCAATATAGCGCCACCAACAGGCGCCATATCAAATGAAGTCTACATTGGGATAAACAAATTTCTCCTCAAAAGCATGAGTGGTGAGCATAAACTGCTTATTAGCACCGCACAGCCTCTAACGCAAAACTCGTAATCAAGGCGTATGTATCTTTGCCCGTATTTGGACTTTTTAAAGTCAAAATATGTTCCAAAAGTGGCTAAATTGCTCTGGTAATTTAAATAAACCAAGTGACCAATCAGGATGTACTGCTAGCATCTTTCTGATTGCTCAGTGCAGCTCACAAACATTTGTAAAATATTAAAACAGCATTAATCCAATTGGTCACTGTTTTTTAATTTCTGTGTACTTGACTGAGAACTATACTATTAAAAATGTCTGTGACCTCTCTCAGGAAATTGGTGGGGTATTGCTGTTTACAGAATGCTCTTTACTCCATAAGTTCCCCCCTCTATTTTTAGGGGCCCTTAGGGCGTCCTCTAGGCTTTTTCTCGGCCTTACTCTGAGCAGAGTGAGGCTAAATATATGAGATAGGGCGTATAAGCCATGAGTGACTTTTGTTCTTTTCTGAAAATATGTGAATAGGCTCTTTTAATGTGTGTGTATATATATATATATATATATATATATATAAATAAAAGTTAAATTTTAAGATTTGCAGCGCAAGCTCATTTTTCCCTTCCTCTTTTTCGTTATACAGTATTTTTTAATTAAATGCCATTTGAGAAAATGTATTTGTGGGAAATGTCTATAAAAGTCAAAAACAAAAACGGAAGCATTGAGCATAAGTCCACCAATAGGTGTTAGAACTTTACAGACATTGTACCAAAGTATAAATAAATGTATATTTCAAAGATTTTGGAAATCAACCTACTATCTTCTAAATCTAAATTATTAATATAATAATGATAAGATATGGCCTACTGAAAAAATCCACATCAGTTAGGCAATATGTGGACATGTTCTAACTCATTATTAGAAAGCTATACTAGTACAGTACATATATGAGGCTTACAGTTATTTAAACAAACATAAACACCAGAAGAGTGGGCTCCTTCCTTTTGTTAACCTCTTTGCTTAATCCAGCAACATGGGGGGTTAAGGCAACGGATAGTTAAACATTCTGGAGAAGAGAAAACAATGAGTTCTCAGTCAGTGGTTTGGCTTAATGAGGAAGCCATTTAATACAACTATTTACAAAAATATTGCTATTCCATGAGCCCAGTAGCCTTGCTTAATGTGCAAGAAAAGAGCACCCACAGCCCTTCTTGCTGTACTATAGAGATGAGTTGTTTGTGAAATTATATAAAACAACTGAATACCTCCCTTACATACAGATTAAGTAATAGCTTTTATCTGACAATTCCCTTCTCGATGATTCTTAATCTAAACCCAAGTTCATCTTCAAGGGCTTTTTTTTTTTTTAAGAGTCATCTGTGCTATCTAGCATTACTGCATCTCATTTGGTTTGGGTCTCTTATTGTGTGACACTTGCTGGCACTGCTGGTGCGTGTTTACTTTCTCTGCACAACAGTCATACAGCTCTGTTTGTCTTGCATCAGTTGGATGGGCTTTGGCATCCCCAATCTTCCAGAAAATAAATGGGCTATTGGGCCACCCTTTCATGCTTCTGCTTTTGTGGAAGACAAGGTCACTGATTTTTGTTTGAAACTTGTCCAGTTGAATTGCCTGTTAGCACACAGCAACAAATCTTGAAGATTTGTGGTCTGACCTGTCACCAGTGCCCAGTCTGCATCTGTATATCCAACTAGTCTGCCATCATGTACAAGTCATAACCTTTGTTTAAAATGAACTGTCTCTTATAACAAGCAACCCTTAACTGAAGTCCAGTCTCTTTTGTTGGGAGAACTTAATATTTGGCACAAGGTGAAAAAAATGCAGATGCATTTTTAAGGCCTACAAGTCGAATTAAAATATAATAACTTGACTTTTACTATTCTGCACATATTGTTACTTGGTAAAGGTTCCCTCTCATCCGACTCTGCAAGGATGTTTGGTCACATGTTGTTAATAAATAAAATTCTCTGAGACTTGAAAGTTCTACCAAATTCCCTGATAAAATGTATTCTACCAAATTCCCTGGACCAAAGTTAAAGTAGGGTTTTGCCTATTGATTTTGTTATTGTCCTGTGTTGGTCTCTTAATCAACTTAGTATACAATGGTGTGCAAGTGTTCTATCCCCTTCTCTTTCATGTATGATATAATAACGTGAATTACCACCATTGTCTGTTAGCAGTGCTTAAGGCTTAATGCACAATATCTAGAGTATTCATTACTGAATCTGGATAAAAGTTAGTGAACTCTTCCTCATCAGACATCTTTACACAAAAAGACGGATTTGGCTGCATTTCACCGACGAATCCCACACAAGGTATAAATATATATCTGGGATTGCCATGTCTCTCATTCAGACAGAGATTGTCTGATATTTCTGGGCTGGACTGTGCATTTTAGGCAGTATTTGGCTTATAATCTTTAGGAAAGTATATCTCTGTGAAAGAAACATTCTGGGCAAAAAGAGGCTACTCCTGAGGTGATGGCTATCCAGTTTGAGGAAGGGAAATCATACATGAACTGGCTGCCCAATATGCCTTGGGGTAATATGGCTGCACCTCACTGAGGACCCCACAAGGCTGTAATGTAAGTCTGGGGTTACCATGTCTTAGGCAGGACCAGATATTCTGCAGGAAATATGTGAAAGGCACATTCTGATGGCCACCAAAAGCACAAGCTATTGTGCTTTTGTTCATCCGTGGTTGAGCCCTCCTCTCTTTATGTGTAAGCATTCCCCTGCCCCCCTCCTTACAAGCATTTAGTAAACCTTCTTCTGAAGTGACAAAACATATTGAATTAGCTATGTTAGCTTATTCTTCCATGTATAGTGTAAAAAACACTATTCCCATGCATGGTTAAGAATCAAGCAATGAGCACATTTTCTGTAAGCTCAGGCCAAATAAATTACATCTTACACAATGTTATTCAATGCCTTTGCTTAAAACATTGCCAGAATAATTAATTTCCCTTGCATAGTCAGTATGTTTCCATTAGTTATGATCACCATGTCTGCAGAATTGCTGTCTAATTTTTTGAAGAAATTAGAATTTTCAAAGAATTATATTATTTAATTAGTATTTATAGGATATGAATATGTAATATAAATACCAAAAAGAGAGACAGAAAGCAGAGACAAGTATGCCCCTGCATAAAGTAATGGAATACAGCACTCTTTTTACAAGTGTTCGAAATTAACAAAATAATAAAACAACATGCAGTGTATGTATATATATATATATATATATATATATATATATATATATAAATGCATACATACATACATACATACAAGTGATGCCTAGGTAATCGGTCCACAAAAGCTAATATACAAGTAACAGGTACAACACCCTGCTGCACCAGACCCTGAGGAGCAGGTAACGCCTGGGCAGGTAGTATCCGGCATCTATTTACACAGGATGAGCAATTGTGGTAAGTAGGAGCAAAAAGCCATGCAAACAAGATCAGAAGCAAGGTTAATGTTCAGCATGAGTAAATGGATGTAGCCATGTAAGTAATGCAGAAGTAAAGAACCCAATGTTCTGCAGAGCTGTAGACAAATTCCAGCATAGGCTTGAAAGGGTTTACCATGCAGTCAAGATGTAGGAAAGCAGGAAGTATTTTATGCTTCATAAATGGATAGTGATATAGCCAAGCCAGACATAATAGCAAAACCAGGGCTTAAAAGTTCCCTTTAAAGGGACATGAAAACCAATTTTTTTTTTCACGATTTAGATAGAGCATACATTTTTAAACAGCTTTCCAATTGACTCCTTTTATCTGATTTGTTTTATTCTTTTGGTATCCTGTGTTGAAAAGCTGATAGGTGTCTGCACATATATGTCTCTTGTGATTGGCTTACCAGTGTGTTCAGCTAATTCCCAGTAGCCGATTGTTGTTCCTTCAAGGAAGGATACCAAGAGAATAAAGCAAAATTGATAACAGAAGTTAATTAGAAAAATGTTTAAAATTGTATGTTGGGGGGGGGCAGAGCCAACACGGAGGGAGATTGGTCGCACACAGTGAGAGCTCCTGAGTAAATCCCACTAATATCCCCTATTATCCCCAGCCATGTTCTTAAATTTAAATCTGTGGGCAATCCTGATAGCCTCAGTGCATAGATGAAGATATTTTAGAGCCGACAAGAGCTGAATGACGTGCGGCTGTGAACTGCATGCTGAGACACCCGGAGGTAACACCACACTACGGAGCCTTCTAGCATTGCAAGTTTCAGCTAAGGTGGACCCAATCTAGTGAGCAAAGGCAGAGCCAGAGCTTGGAGTGGGGAGCGTTTGCTTTATATTTGTCACTCCGATAACGGAACTTCCCTTAGAGGTGCCATAGCTGAGACAGGGCAGCGCCGTGCAGACTCAGGTAGCGTGAGCCTGACGCCATCTTGGTGCTGGTCCCAACCCACGTGGAGCATAGCAGAGAAGAATCCTCTGTACAGCGCATTGCCCAGCTAGTCAAGCACCCTCAACCCTCACAGAAGGGCCAACTCTGCAGCCCGGGTAATCACACAAGTAAGTCTCAGCGGTACCGCATGTCAAATAGACGTTCCCAGGCCTCTAAGCCCGACCTCATACCACCACTACGCTTGAGCCCCTTAAGTCACTAACCATATATATAGCAATGGTCCTTATTGGACCCTACTCTGAAATTGAAATAGTTAATTGGGGATTGAGGGCCTACCCTGCAGGACGTGCCTAACTTCTCCACAAAAAACAGGGGTTTTTCAGAAACACACCTGGTTTAATTAAGGGAATAGATGAACCCTGTTGGCCCCTGAGAAGTGAAGGCCTTGATGATAAAACGTTGATTGCCGGTCCCTCACCTTAGTTTCTTTACACTCAGAGGGGATTCTACTGTCTATTGTCTGAAGATGGGATAAAATCCAATAGGCCACTCTCGCCTGTCTACCACTCAGTGTCACTAAAGTCAGGATCAGAGATATATGCCTATACAGTCATTCTCATTAGTTTGGGGTCTCACATCTGTCATATATATATACTGGACATTTCTCTCTTTGCAAGCTTCCAGGCTTGAAATAATATGTCTCAATCGGCTAGAAAGAAAAATAAGCAGCCCTTTCCACCAAAAAAGACAGTGATGGACCATTTCAGCTCCACTATTACTGGGTCACAAAATGAAAATGACGCACCAGACTCACCCAGATCTGAAGCTTCTGAGCTTAGATTCTCAGCTATGCAGGATATTCACCAATCTCCAGGTACAGCTGTTACTCCTACATTTATTTTAGATTCCCTGAAGTTGCTACTGGATAAGCACCATGCTTCTTTCACAGCAAAAATTGCGACCTCAACCGCCGAACTAAAGAAAGAAATTTCATCCATGAATGAGCATATTGACACTTTGGAGAGAAGACAGGAGGACTTATTTACTGAACAAATAAATATCCTGAATTTTACACCTTTCAGATTATTTTGAGGTAGTGGAAGACATGATTGCTGACATGGAGGAAAGGTCTCGGCGCAATAACCTTAGGATCTGAGGTGTGCCAGAGTCTATCTCTGCGTCTGACCTGCAGACATTTCTGAAAGAATTATTCCACAGTCTTGCTCCTACAACCTCTCACTCAGAGGACCTGATGGATAGGGCTCACCACTCACTCAAACCTAAGGGCTTACCAGACGAACAGACGCGAGACGTAATAGTCCGCTTGCACTACTTTACTTACAAGGAGAGAATTCAACGAGCTCATTTTCAGAGACCAGCTCTTCTAGATAAATTAAAAAATTTACAAATTTTCCCCGACTTGTCAGTACGGACATTACAAAAAAGAAAGACATTCTTGGAAATCACCTCCACTCTGAGGAAAAATAACATAAGATACAGATGGGGTTACCCTATTAAGCTTCTAATTTTTAAGGACAATCAGATGAACACAATACTAAAAGTCTCTAAAGGGTATGAACTCTTACAGTCCTGGAACCTTCTGCCTTCTCAGAGAGAGAAGGTCCAAACATCCCACCATCAACTGAGAGCTTCAGTGGAGGAATGGTCATTCAATGCTCAACTAACTGCCCGGCAGGACCTCCCAAGTTCATCAACAGCAACAACTCCTGAGTGGTCTATGGCCAACTCACAAGGACGCTCTCATCACAAGCACACTGGAGAAGCTGGATGGTCAGCTCTACCCCAAAGATACAGGTCCAGCTCCCCAGACACTTAGGCGATATATCTGACCTACAATAAGGAACTCTCTATAATAGACATTGCTTCTGGACTTTTAGGTCATCTGAGAACCCTGCCTTAAATTGACTGATCACCGGTTGATATAGTCAATAAGCTGACATCAGCCTTTGTTTTTATTTGTATTTTTATCTCATGTCATTCTTTCAGCTATGTTAATTCTTGTTAGGGAAATGATGTTTAAATAGCTGAGATCTATTGGTCAGGTAGCCCTCTTCTTTGCTACCTCAATATACTTAGGGAACACTCATAATAGTGATCCCTAGTGATCCCTAGTCCTGGGGCTTCCACCTTGGGGCCCTCTAGCTTAAAATATACACTATGCTACTCTTTTGCCAACCCTTGCAATATACACAAATGCTTCTTTCTAGGGGGTGCTCACAGATTATCTGTAGCCTTAGTAATCTCTCCCAAGGACAGGGGGGGCTAGTGAGTGGGGACGCAGTCTAGCTGGTGACATAAGAAATAGGGAGGTCCCAGTTGAAACCACTTAAGTATAACTAACTAAAGCCCACAATATATAGTTGCGCAGGGTGGTCATCTACTTATCATAGATATCCCCAGAGCCCCGTACACACACGTTCATACTCACGAAACCTTTAGATAATGTACTCTGCTTAGTCCCTCGTCAGTAGAGGAATAGATCCCATGTCATAGGGAGGATGGTTACATCCTAACATTCCAAACATTAAACATTAACATTCAAGCCTAGTAACACAGTCTATAGGCTCTCATACCAACGGGGAAATCTGGGTCTTACACATCCACTTCCTGTATCCCTCTCATACAGTTCCTGGAATGCAGTTTTCTTTTCTAGAGTCCCTGTTCAAAGTTCAAATAGGTGGTAGCAACCATATGGTGGGTATATGGGGGTGTTTGCCTCTAGGGGGGGTAGAGAGATAAGACTACTGTTTTTGTCTGTGATTGCTTTATTACTATCTGCGATTTGTGTCATTGTTCACTTGGTTAATGTTATGTACAGTAATTTGCTCCCAGGATGAAGCAGGGCTCTTTCCAAAACATAAACTTCCATCATTACCCATCTGTGCCCATAGTGCATCTCAACATAGGTACCTGAGGCCTTTTGATGCCTACCCTTACGCCAAATATATATACTGTAATATCCTCCTCGCTGGCCTCTTCCTCTGTAGACTGGCTCCAATACAGGACCTAGCTCACCCTTCAGCCACGCTGAAAAACCTAACTCTTCCCCTTGGTGGTCAAAGTGGGAATACTCATACCTGGCCATTACACATAAGCATATACTGAAGTCATTCCTGGAATTGTTTGTGTCCCTTATTATACCCCTGAGTCCCCAGACTGGGATTATTAGGATACTGAATCATAAGCTAGCTGAAGACCTCTGCCCACTCCACAGGGAATTATAGGGATACCTCATGAGACTGGGTAGACCGGAGCTGCCTCCCCTAAAATAATAGTGCCCAAGATTCTACTATTAGTTCAAAGTTGGCGCCTGGTCCAGCTTTTATATCAGGGCCCTCCTCCCTCTTGATCACTGACTATACTTCCGGTGAGTAAACCATCTACCAGGTCAGCCTACTTCTGTCAGTTTTTGTTTTTTTGTGGAGCAGCAGGAGTTTATGTTTTGAGAGATTGTTCCTGTTATTAGTTTTTCTGTATTGTTACCTTACACATGCTGTTTATAAGGTTGATGTTTCTGTTAGCTAATGTTTTTTGGTTGACTGTGGTATGAAACTCACATGTTCTTTTTCTCTCTTCTTTTTTTCTTTCTTCATATTTTAATTTGAACACTGAAAAATGTATGCTTGTTTTGTTAGTTGTTTTCTTACATCTCTTATGAATAGACAGGCAAAATGGCCGTCACCCTCCTTCTGTGCCTATCTTTTTATATTCCCCTCTCCCTCTACTGTCTGACCACTCCCTACTCTGTGAAACTACTATTAGACAGTAGTGTCTACATCCATAACTACGCACCTTCCACCCCCTCCAACCAGTAAGGAGCCCCGTTCTATTAGGGGGAATATCTAAGCAGTTTATCTTGGCAATACCGCAACCTTAAAATAATTAATCCACTCAAATTTAAACCAATTATATTACAGTTGACTGAATAGCCTCTACCCGTTTTTTCTTCACCTGCTTCCCTCCCTAATCGTACCTTACCCCCCCCCCCCCCCATTTTTGTTTCCTGATCTGGCCCTCATAAGACATGTCTCTGACCTGTATGTCCCACAATACAAGAGGGCTTAATACCCCTAACAAGAGAAGCAGGCTTATGAGATACCTGGCCCATGCCAAGTCTCAGGTTGTATTCCTCCAAGAGACGCACTGGGCAGAAGGCTCACCCATACCTCTGAAATCTAAGAATTACCCAGTGGTGGAAACGGCCTCCTTCTCAGGGAAATCTAGGGGGGTTGCATTATTGATTTACAAGAGCATTTTATTTGAGAATCTAGAAACCCATAGGTACCCTCAGGGCAGGTACCTAATTGTAAATTGTAAATTGGATGATGTTCCATACACTCTGGCATGTTATTATGGCCCACATTCTGGACAAATGTAGGCAGTGAGAAAAATTTTAAGGCTATTGGCCACGCATAAAACCTGTAACCTGCTTTTAGCAGGAGATTTCAACATGTTATTGGATACGGCCCAAGATAGGCATTCGCCTAAGCTCAAAACTTGTGACCCCCCTTTCAGTTAGGACTGCCAAGCAATTCAACAATCTAATTGCCCAGTACAAATTGTTGACGTCTGGCGCTCCCACCAGCCCTCCTCTAGAGACTACTCTTACTATTCTGTAGTTCACAATACCTACACTAGATTTGACTATATTTTTTGTGAACCTCACATGTTAGATTGTGTGCAATCAATACGCATGCCTGGATGTGTATGGTCGGATCATTCTCAGGTTCAGATGACTATGAATGCCCCTATGTAAGGCAATGTTTTGTTTTTGGGTGGATCTGATTTTACAGAGTCAAGGTTTAACATGAAATGTTTGTAACAGTATATGTAGCCAGCTAAAGACACCAATATAATCTTTTTATACGAGTATAAGTAATAGGCAGAATTTATATATTAACACATATGTAATCACGTAAGTGATATTTGTACACAGTCCCTTGCGCCACAAAGTGTTAAAAAGGAAATAACAATTGTTATATACAGTTTGAGAAATAAGGATACTCAAAAGGAGAGAGGATGCACAGATATGGAAGCTTAAGCGAGACAAGTGGTTAACCTGTTAATGAAAAAGGAGCGTATTTCATTAGTTGCGAGTGGAGTTATAATGAATTCCAAGGTAAATATCTGACTTACGTTTGCCAGTACTGCTACTGAGGTTTAGTTGAGTCCAGGACACAGACACCGGTGCTGGGTTTTCAGAATGTATCGTTCCGTGGCCTAATAGAAGACGCCGGAATGGCGACAATGTTGGAGCTTGCTCAATCCGGGTAGCGGTGATCCACGCAGGAGGGGGTGTGTCACTCTGAGGTAAGAGAGAACAGACACTTCCGTAATCACTGTGTGCAAAGAGACTTACTAAGGAGGCAATTACGAACTGCTGCAGGAGAATTCAGCAGGACTTCAGTAACTACTAAAAGTACAAGCAGGTTAGCTTGCAAACTTCAATATGTTTTAATCTATAGCAATAGGCTTAGGAGCATGTATTACACAAAGCATGTAACACAAACCAATACCAAGCAATGAGGAATTGCCAGAGGCATGAATAAATAGCCAGAGGAACGAAAAAGAACCATGCCCCCATTTAAAGGAACAGTAGCATGACAGTACCCCCCCACACAAGGAACGCCAAAGGTGTTCACGGACAGGGTTTATCCGGAAATCTACAATGGAAAAGTGATACTAGACGATTTGCATGTAAGTTGGATGAGGGTTCCCATAAGTCCTCATCGTGGGGGTAGCCTTTCCAATGCACCAGATACTCTAGAATGCGGCCACGTCTCGTAGAATCCAAGATCTCGGAGACCGCGTATTCTGGTTGGTCAGAGAGGTCAGTAAGAGGTATCTGCAAAGGATCACCTCTGATTTGGCGATAAGGTTTCAGCAAAGAGACGTGAAAAGTTGGGTGAACGCGTATAGATGGTGGCAGAACAAGGGTAACATTGTTTTGATTCACTATTTTGCTTATAGGAAATGGTCCTATGTATAAGGAGGTAAGCTTCTTAGAGGGGACGTGAAGTCTTAAATTTTTTGTTGACAGCCAAGCTTTATCACCTATTTTGTAGGTAGGTGGTTCTCTCCTTCTGAGGTCGTAATAATATTTTTGAGTGTTCTGAGCTTCTTGGATGTTGCTTTTCAAAACTTCATGTATGTGGGAGAGATCTCTAGTGAGTTGTTCAACGTTCAGGGTTCTTTTTGAGGAATCGGCGAGAGGATGGAAAGTGGGGTTGTATCCATAATTTGCATAAGATGGTGAATATTTAGTAGAGGAATTAACCAAATTGTTATATGCGAACTCAGCATATGGAAGGTAGTCAGTCCATTTGTCCTGTTGTTGGTTACAATGTGATCGTAGATACTGCTTCCTCTATCTGATGTTATTGAATCGGGTAGACCATGAAGCTTTACTATATTCGTGAGAAAGAGGTGTGCTGTGGTAGAAGCTGAGGGAAACTTTTGTGTAGGGATAAAATGAGCCATTTTTGTGAATAAATCAATAAAAACTAGTATGGTTGTATACCCCGAAGAAGATGGTAATTAGACGATATAATCCATAGCTATATCAGTCCAGGGTCTAGTTGCTATTGGTAAAGAGAGTAGGAAACCATATGTTTTTTTGCTCTGTGGTTTTGTTTGTTCACAAATAGAACATGATTTCACATAGCTGGCAATGGTATCAGACATTTTCGGCCACCAGAAGTTACGCTGTAGTAATTCTAAAGTTTTCTTTTCTCCAGGATGGTTTGAGAGAATTGAATCATGGACAAGATGTATAACTTCGTTATGGAGTTCAGGGGGTATGTACAAGAGATGATCATGGTAATACAATTTATAAGGATGTTTCTGCAACTTCTGTATGGGTTTTTCCGTGTCTTCATCTTGAGCTATACGTAGTTGCTGTAGGAACGAGATGTTCATGGCTACTATATGAGTCTTTGGTATCACAGTAGTAGAAGTAGCATAACCAGTTGGTAGAGGAGGTAATCTAGAAAGTGCATCTGGTTTACCATTCCGGGATCCAGGTCGGTGTATTATGAGATAGTGGAATCTGGCGAAATAGAGGCTCCAGGGGACCTGTCGTGCCGAAAGTGTTCGGGTGGTCTGCAAGTATTCCAAATTTTTATGGTCGGTGTAGATGATAATGGGTTTTTCTGTGCCTTCATCCATGCTTTGATGGCTAGAAGCTCCTTCTCACCAATGGGATAATGAAGTTCTGCGGGAGACATTGTCCTGGAGTAGTACGCGATAGGATGCATAGGAAGCTCCAAGGATTTCCGTTGGGAAAGGATAGCACCTATTGCATAATCGCTGGCATCCACCTCTAAGATGAAGTGTAAGCTATGATCCGGAAAGTGAAGGAGGGGTGCAGAGGTGGATTTAAGCTTCAGTAGCTCGATAGAGCATTGTGCCTGTGGAGTCCAGTGGAATTTAATAGTTTTTCCAGTCAATCTTGTTAAAGGCTTTACAATACCAGAGAATCCCTGTATGAATTTTCTATAAAAATTGGAAAATCCTAGGAATCTTTGGACCTGTTTCTTGGAGTTGGGAGTGGGCCAGTTTGTGATTGCAGAAATCTTGTTATCCTAGATTTGTATGCCCTCAGGACTGATCTTATAACCTAGGAAGGATAACTTAGTTGTATGGAATATACATTTTTCAGGCTTTGCAAATAACTGATGCTTCCTGAGCCTATCTAAAATAATTTTAACATGAAGTATGTGCTCTATGGTTTATATCAGTTTGTCATCTAGATAGATGATAATAAACACATCTAACAAATCATGGAAAATATCGTTTACAAAAAACTGAAACGTAGCAGGGGCATTGCAAAGCTCGAACGGCATTACCCTGTATGCAAAAAGGCCATACCTGGTGCGGAAGGCAGTGAGCCACTCATCACCACTCCTAATCCTTACAAGATTATAAGCCCCTCTCAGATCTAGTTTAGTATAAATCTTTGCTGTAGAGAGTCTTTCTATTAATTCTGGTATCAGTGGTAGCGGATACCTATTTTTCTTAGTAACCTTATTGAGTGCCCGGTAATCTATAATAGGCCGTAGGGTGTTATCCTTATTTCGGACAAAGAATATACCTGCACCCGCTGGTGAGGTGGAGGGTGTTATAAAGCCTTTCCTTATAATCTCATCAATATATTCTTTGAGATGTTGTAGCTCAGGCTGTGATAAAGGGTATATGTGTCCTACAGGGATAGGTGAGCCGGGAATCAATTCTATGGGACAATCATACGTCCTATGTGGAGGCAAGGATTCTGCCTCCTTTTTACTGAAGACATCAGTGTAGTCTATGTATTTTTTAGGGATAGTGTCATCAGAGGTGAATGCTACGGTGTGGTTAGAATAACAGTTTTGTTTGCAGTGATCCAACTCCAAAGTTATAGTTAAAGTGTCCCAGTGAATAGTCGGCTGATGAAGCTTTAGCCAAGTCAACCCCAATACTACTGGGAATAAAGGAGAGCATGTAACATCGAATGTTATGTGTTCTTTGTGTCCCTCCTTAGTGGTGAGTAGTAATGGAGTGGTTTGGTGTGTGATAGGCCCATTAGAGGAAGATGTACCATCAAAAACTCGCAAAACAACTGGAAATAACTTTTTAACAGTGGGTATTTTATTTACAGTGATAAGTGAAGAGTCAATAAATACTCCTGAGGCCCCGGAGTCCAGAATGGCTGTGATTTCAATCTGATGATGTTCCCACTGTAACATAATAGACAGATGACAGTATTGGGAAACAGAGAGGTTACTATTTGTAATATGTTGTATAGGATTATGGTTACCTTTTTTATTTTTTGCCAAGGTGGGGCAGTCTTTAACTTCGTGTCCTTTGGTTCCACAGTAAAGACATAAATTCATCAAGCATCTCCTGGCCTTTTCTTCTGGTTTAAGGGGACCCCTAACCAAACCCACATCCATGGGTTCAACAGTTGATGTCGTTGGGTATGTGGGGGTAGGAGTGTAATGTTAGTGTCTAACTGGTTCTAGAAAACCTCTCTCTCTTTCTTTCTTTCTTTCTTTCTCGTAATCTCCTATCTATATTGATACTAAGGGACATCAAATTTTCTAGGGTGTCAGGGGACTCTACTCTAGCGAGCTCATCTTTTATAGCATCAGATAATCCAATTCTGAATTGGTTTTTAAGAGCTATATTATTCCATTCGCTGTCTTTTGACCATCTTTTAAAGTCGGCTATGTAGTCCTCAACCGGCCTTCTAAGCTGTTTTAGTGCTCTCATATTATTCTCAGCTGTCAACTGTTTTAGTGGGTCATCATATAATAGTGCCATGGCAGCGAAGAAAGAATCAATAGAATGAATTGGCCCATGCCCTAGGTTCTGCACGGAGATAAGATATTACGGTGAGAACCTTCTGTTTTTCAGTTGAATAAGATTTTGGTTTTAAATCAAACATCAGATAACATGAATTGGTAAAATCCCTGAATTGGGACCTATCCCCATAGAACTTCTCTGGGGGACTAATAATGGGTTCATGAAAAGCTTCAGCAGTGTGAGTTTTATGTGCTGCTGTGTCTTTAATGATACCCCTTAAAGTCTCATTCTGTAATTCTCTCAACCCTTGTGCTAGATGCTCTACCCTCTGGTTGAGGTTATGTACATGTGTGGTTAACTCTGTAGGATCCATGTTAGAGGCTAGGTATTTTGTAATGCAATTGTTTTGGGGTGGATCTGTTTTTACGGAGTCAAGGTTTAACATGAAATGTTTGTAACAGTATATGTAGCCAGCTAAAGACACCAATATAATCTTTTTATATGAGTATCAGTAATAGGCAGAATTTATATATTAACATATATGAAGATTAAAGGGTGTAAGTGATATTTGTACACAGTCCCTTGCACCACAAAGTGTTAAAAAAGGAAATAATAATTGTTATATACAGTTTGAGAAATAAGGATACTCAAAAGGAGAGAGGATGCACAGATATGGAAGCTTAAGCGAAACAAGTGGTTAACCTGTTAATTAAATATTAGGCAGTTAGTAACAGGAGCGTATTTCACTAGTTGCGAGTGGAGTAATAATGAATTCCAAGGTAAATATCTGACTTACGTTTGCCAGTACTGCTACTGAGGTGTAGTTGAGTCCAGGACGCAGACACCAGTGCTGGGTTTTCAGAATGTATCGTTCCGTGGCCTAATAGGAGACGCCGGAATGGCGACAGTGTTGGAGCTTGCTCAATCCGGGTAGCAGTGATCCACGCAGGAGGGGGTGTGTCACTCTGAGGTAAGAGAGAACAGACACTTCCGTAATCACTGTGTGCAAAAAGACTTACTAAGGCGGCAATTACGAACTGCTGCAGGAGAATTCAGCAGGACTTCAGTAACTACTAAAAGTACAAGCAGGTTAGCTTGCAAACTTCAATATGTTTTAATCTATAGCAATAGGCTTAGGAGCATGTATTACACAAAGCATGTAACACAAACCAATACCAAGCAATGAGGAATTGCCAGAGGCGTGAATAAATAGCCAGAGGAACGAAAAAGAACCATGCCCCCATTTAAAGGAACAGTAGCATGACACCCTACCTCACTGTCTTCTAGACCCTCTTGGAAACTACCTGAGTTCCTTCTTTCTTCTCCCATACATGTCGCACTTATACAAAAGGAAATAGCGCTGTTTTCAGAAATAAATGACAATGGATCAGTAAATGATTTTACCTTATGGGGTACCTTCAAGGCGTATGTTAGAGGTCTATTTATTAAGCTCAAGTCTTAACATAGGAAACAAGTGGGGGGTACTTTAGCCCAACTACATGTAACTCTACGTGACTTAACCTCTTTGCATATGCAATCGCTTGATCCCCACATATGGACCCAAATAGAGACAGTTCGATCGCAAATTCGAAGCGTTGGAGACTAAAAGATACCAAACGCAGATGCGGCAGCTTAAACAAACCATTTATGCTAAAGGTAATAAAGCTGACCGTTTACTAGCTAATAAATTGAGACAGCGAACAGCAGAGGCACGCATCCCATTCATCAAAACTTCAAAGGGTACAGTACGTCTGCCAGCTGACATAGGTAGGGCATTCGCCAAATACTACTCTTCCCTATATAATTTAAAAAACTCCCTAGACACCCCCACCCCATCTATAACACACATTCAAGAATTATTGGACTTACTCTCTTTGCCCACTCTGTCAAACGATCAAAAGGACCTCCTAGATTCTCCCTTTAGTGTAGATGAAGTGAATTCGGTTGTCAAAACATTGAAACCACACAAAGCCCCAGGCCCAGGTGGCTACACTGCCCTTTTCTACAAAAAATGTCATACTCACTCTTCCCTCATACTTACCAGACTATTCTCGTTAACCAGAAACTATAATAGTGACCATTTCAAAGCCTGGTAAAACTCCCAATGTGTGTGAACACTTCCGCCCCATATCTTTAATTAATGTCGAAGATTCTAGCTAAACTCCTGGCCTCCAGACATAGGGGCCTATTTATCAAAGGTCTTGCGGACCTGATCCGACAGTGCGGATCAGGTCCGCAAGACCTCGCTGAATGCGTAGAGCAATGCGTTCAGCATTGCACCAGCAGCTCACAAGAGCTGCTGGTGCAAAGCCGCCCCCTGCAGACTCGCAGCCAATGGGACACTAGCAGGGAGGTGTCAATAAACCTGATTGTACTCGATCGGGTTGATTTCCAGCAATTCCTGTCCGCCTCATCAGAGCAGGCAGACGGGGTTCTTTAGACCGCTGCTTCATAACTGGTGTTTCTGGCGAGTCTGAAGACTCGCCAGAAACACGGCCCTTCAAGCTCCACTCGGAGCTTGATAAATGGGCCCCTTAGTCAAATTCTCTCTTCGCTAATTGACTGGGACCAAGTCAGCTTCACATCAGGCAGGGAAGGACCTGACAATACACAACGTCTTCTTAACATTTACTTTGAAGCCAAAAGAACGGGCTCCCCTTGTGCAACATTAGCCCTTGATGCCGAAAAGCCCTTTGACCGGGTAAATTGGTCCTACCTGTTCGAGGTCTTAAATAAATTTGGCTTCCCCGCACATTTTCACTCATGTCTCAAAGCACTGTATTCTTCCCCGTCAGCATCGGTGAGAGGTTTAGGGTTTCACTCCCCCGCCTTCCCCATTACGAATGGAACCAGGCAAGGCTGCCCTTTATCCCCATTAATATTTACTCTTGTTATGGAGCCACTGGCAGAGGCAATTAGGTTGAATTCAAATATAGAGGGGTTGGAGATTGTTGGGACAACACAAAAAAACTGCTCTATTTGCAGATGATCTGACTATATTCTTAGGAAATCCATCTCACTCCCTTCCTACTCTTTTCCAACTACTAAAACAATTTGGCCAAATAAGCTTCTATAAATTAAATGTTATTAAGACCGATGCCTATACCATTAATATCCCAGATAGTGAACTCACAGAGTTTAAAAACACATATGCATTCAACTGGTCGAAGCAGAGAATTAAACACTTGGGCATATATTTATCCTGCAACATTTCTACTATAATTGAATCAAATTTCTACCCACTCCTTCAGCAATTTCAGAAAAGTGCAGATAGATGGAACGTACCCTGCATCTCTTGGTTGTGAAGGATAGCGGCATTTAAGATGGTATTACTCCCCAAACTTACATACCTTTTTTGAGCCCTCCCCATCCCCATTCCTAAATCCCTTATAGGAAAGTTCCAGCAAGTTTGCAATAGATATATTTGGAAAAACAAACACCCTAGAGTGGCTACGAGAATTATGCAGCAGCCACTTTTAAGTGGGGGTGCAGGCGCCCCCAACTTAACCTGCTATCACAAAGCAGCAAGGCTGGCTCACATTCTTTCCTGGAACTCTAAATCCTCCAATAGTAAATGGTGGGCCTTAGAACAAGCTACTCTCCCTAGCTCACTCTCACTAACTGATCTCATATGGTTACCCAAGAATGTTCATACCTCATTTGACATCCAAAACACCATCATCATATTTTCTCTCCGCATGTGGGATAGAATCCTCACGCTCCCGCAGATTGCCTCTCACCCATCGCCCATACATTCACTCTCGGGCTTACTTGCAGCCCTCCAAGATACTCATCCGTTGTTGTAGCGGGAATATGGTATAAACCGTATTGGCAACCTCTTCCCCAGCGGGAGCCTACTCTCTCTGACACAGTTCAACTCCACTTATAACCCACCACAGCTCCTGTGGTTTGAGTTCTGGAGACTTTGCAGCCTCCTGAGATCATGGGGGTTTCTAGATCATCCTCTTCGAGAACCCACTAACTGGGAGAAAATGTGGGTAAATATCATTAAAGTCTCAAAGGCGCTCTCTGTCTCCTATAGAGATTTGTTAAACCCCCCTACATTGTATAAATCAGCTTATATAATAGCGTGGGAGAGAGACCTCAAATTCTGTGCGGAACAGGATGAGTGGTCCGAGGCCATTGCGCTCACCAGGCAGGCCCTTCATTGTATCACATTGTTGGAGCCATATATCAAAGTATGTACTCAGTGGCACCTTACGCCTCTAAGACTTTTCAAAATCTCACCTGCAAATTCTCCTATGTGTTGGAGAGGGTGCGGGATGGTGGGGATGCCAGCACATGTATGGTGGGAATGCCCAGTACTGCTGCCCTTTTGGAAAGTATTTTCACTTAAATGTGCGAGTCTTGATCCCTTGTTGAGAAGCTCACCATATACTGTTCTTTCACCTGGACGTCAAACTGTCGTCATCTCATAACGAACTATTAAGTGTTTATATATTTATATATTTATGGCTGCCAAATTATCCATAGCCAGATTATGGAAACAAACGATACCCCCAACGTGGAACGATGTTACTAAGATACTGAGCTATGTAGAGTGTATGGAAAGTCCAATATTTACTCAAAACAACAAACTACTCCTGCATTCTCAGATTTGGGATAAATGGAAAATTATTAAATAGACCTGCAGAACCTACAGAATAAAGTGAGGGGACTTGTCTCAGGGTGTTTTTTTTTTTCCCTCTTCTCTTTCTCTCTCCATGTCCCTCCTTTCCTGCCCCCCCCCCCCCCGCCCCAGGCTATTCTTGCCGAATGACTTTTCTTACTAGATAATGGTTTAGTTTCACCTTCTTTTCCCACCATTCCATGGAACAGTTAAATTAGCACTCTCTTATCTTTTGTCAATGGACCTTATTTTTCTGTACTTAGAATACTATGCAGTTAATCTGGGCATTTATGCATATATATACTGTTCTTGATATTTGACGATGTACACTTTATTTATTTTTGTAATGCATTGCTCATCTCACAATAAAGTTTTTTAAAAAAAATTGTATGTTTTATCTAAATCATGAAAGAACAATTTGGGGTTTCATGTCCCTTTAACACTCAGCTTCCACATCGATCAAGCTGTGCTCCAGCTATACAGGAAGAGGCCCTGACGAAGCCCCATGATAACTAGAAGGGGGTGAAACGTGCTGTCAGGTAAAAGGTGAGATACTATTGTAAGCTATGTACATAGATTAATTAATTAATGTAATTTCTATACTGTAAGTTGCATTAAATTCTGAAATCAGAAATTATCTTCAGGCTACTGGCTATACTAAATGCTATACTAAATTCCACATCACAGACAGAATGATCTTATTTCAAAGGACCTTTGTTATAAATCTGTGTGGACCCCTAGCTATAGTCAAACACACATTACAATTACATTAGTGAAAGAAGGCAGATCTCTTCAAAGGGATCCCATACAAAGACTTTCCTACCTGAAGAGTGACTCATCCAGAATGCCCCCTGGGAAGACAGAGACAAAATTCTGTACATTAAGTCAGATAAGCAAGCAGAATCTTGAGGATGTGATAATTAGCACAGGCATGTTAATTACCCCTGAACCAACTAAATACACATTATGCTGGCTAGCAGAAACAGATGTTTATATTATAACTTTGAAATTCATTTTAAAGTACAAATTGTCTGCAATATGCAGAAAGATTTAATATACCAAGGTTTTACAGAAGAGTACCAACATATGAGATTGCCTTTGGTAAATATATTATATTGATAAGTATATGTGGTAATTTTGGAATGTTTTAAATTATTTCAAAATAAATACATTTTTTCCTTGTTTTCCAGAAATCTAATAAGCCTTACGGGGAAGAACCTGGTGTGAAGATGAGGTTTCTAAATAAGTACAGATACTATAAGTTAACAAATAAATGCATCATATATTTTGAGCCCAAATCTTCAACACTATTGAGACATGTATTAATCAATAACTATAATGTTCATCTATATGATATAAGATGGTGACTGGGAAATTAAATACATACCAGTATATCAAATGAACTGATATACAAAATAAGTCAGATATACATATATTTATTATTGGTTTATACTACTAGTCCCTCATCAAAATTTGACTTTTAAATCATCTTTTAAAATATTTTAAGTATTATTATAACATGTTTAGTATGGAAATACTCAGATTAAATAGTATGAATTGGTCCCATATATGTTGAACATATAATTTATTAATATCAGGAAACAGTCAGTATATTAAATATACATTTGGAAATAATAATACTTTGCTAACAAAGCCGCTTTTCTGCTCATGCTGCCCTCCAGTGTTTTATGCAAGAATTGCAACCAAGGGGGGTTGTGGTGTCAAAGAATCTGAAATGACCATGTGCATTCTCAGAGGACGAATTAAATGCTCAGCTTCGGAGGACCAATGAAAAGACAAGCACCGATAGTTTGTATCCAAAACTTTCACCAATGATTAGAATAGAGGTGGGCTTTATCACTTGATAAAATCTCATGCACAGGAAAGGAAAAGGACAGAGGCTGCTAAATTTTGACTGAGTGACTTGTTGCCGTGGACCACAGCCTCTATAAAGCAAAATTGGCCTAACCTTTTTATTTTCATAATTGCAATACCTCTCATATGATGGTGAACGATCTATCTAAAAAAGGTGAACCCTCTGATTATTTAGTAAAGTATACGCGATCAGGTTGATAGACACCCCCTGCTAGCGGCCAATCTGCAGAGGGCGGCATTGCACCAGCAGTTCATAAGAAGCATACGCTGTCAGCATTTATCGATGTGCAACGGACATGATACGCTACATTGTATCATGTCTGTCCGCACTATCATAAATAGACCCCTTTGTGTGCCGTGACTGAGGGCATTGTTTGGCCCATGAGAAGTGCCATTCTAACTTTGATTATATCTTATATACTCCTTAATGAATAATGATTGAAAAAGAGTTCTGTATTCCCTTACTTTATGCAGGTGCATACTTGTCTCTGCTTTCTCCCTCTCTTTTTGTTATTTATAGACTTTTTTAAGGCTTTGCACCATATTTAAATAGTAACCTGATTTTTGTATATTTTTCTGCTGCTATAAGAGTAGTTATGCATATGTAACACTTTTAGGATGTTCTCTACTATTATTCAGTGTTTTTTTCATGCTTTGCCACCATTGTGCCTGAAATTAATTGTAAGGCAAGTGCCATTTACACAGAAAAAAAATGTGTAACTTTTGCCCTTTTTATGAACAAATTGATTTCCTCCGCTCTGGAGAAAGGAATGATTTAGGGCCAGATAACAAGTGGAGCGCAAGCGATAAGGGGTTTATCGGGGGTGTTTGCGCTCATGGGGCTTACCACTGGTACTACGAGTTAAAAGTAAACCAGATCGCTTAAGCACACTCGTGATTTACGCTAGAATGATTACCGCAACTTCAGTGCTCTAGTTAACTTTCTCGCAAAACTAAAAAGTTGCACAAAACACATCAAAAATGCATTAAAGTATAGTTACACTCATAACAGCACTATCTAATAAAAAATATTTAAAATAAATATTGCACACAAAAGTTATAAGGGCTCAAAGATATGAGGTCTCAGGTGTTAGAAAAAAAGGTAGGCAAAGGACTTTAACATAGACATACATACATATACATGTCTAAAGATGGATATGAATTTATATATATATATATATATATATGTCTGTATATATGTATACATATGTATTTATTTGTGTATATATGTATTTACAGACATACAGTATATATCCATAGAAACACAGAAATACATAGGTACATAAATATATAAGCATATATATATATATATAAGTGCATTGGAGTCCTTTGCATATTTATGCAATATTCAAATTTAACAAATTGGTATACTGTGTATTTACTATAAATATTTCATGCTCCAATGTTATGCACATAGCAGAATATGTTCTAAGTATTTTTAAATAGATATTCCTTTATATATCTGTATATATCTACAGGGAGTGCAGAATTATTAGGCAAATGAGTATTTTGACCACATCATCCTCTTTATGCATGTTGTCTTACTCCAAGCTGTATAGGCTCGAAAGCCTACTACCAATTAAGCATATTAGGTGATGTGCATCTCTGTAATGAGAAGGGGTGTGGTCTAATGACATCAACACCCTATATCAGGTGTGCATAATTATTAGGCAACTTCCTTTCCTTTGGCAAAATGGGTCAAAAGAAGGACTTGACAGGCTCAGAAAAGTAAAAAATAGTGAGATATCTTGCAGAGGGATGCAGCACTCTTAAAATTGCAAAGCTTCTGAAGCGTGATCATCGAACAATCAAGCGTTTCATTCAAAATAGTCAACAGGGTCGCAAGAAGCGTGTGGAAAAACCAAGGCGCAAAATAACTGCCCATGAACTGATAAAAGTCAAGCGTGCAGCTGCCAAGATGCCACTTGCCACCAGTTTGGCCATATTTCAGAGCTGCAACATCACTGGAGTGCCAAAAAGCACAAGGTGTGCAATACTCAGAGACATGGCCAAGGTAAGAAAGGATGAAAGACGACCACCACTGAACAAGACACACAAGCTGAAACGTCAAGACTGGGCCAAGAAATATCTCAAGACTGATTTTTCTAAGGTTTTATGGACTGATGAAATGAGAGTGAGTCTTGATGGGCCAGATGGATGGGCCCGTGGCTGGATTGGTAAAGGGCAGAGAGCTCCAGTCCGACTCAGACGCCAGCAAGGTGGAGGTGGAGTACTGGTTTGGGCTGGTATCATCAAAGATGAGCTTGTGGGGCCTTTTCGGGTTGAGGATGGAGTCAAGCTCAACTCCCAGTCCTACTGCCAGTTTCTGGAAGACACCTTCTTCAAGCAGTGGTACAGGAAGAAGTCTGCATCCTTCAAGAAAAACATGATTTTCATGCAGGACAATGCTCCATCACACGCATCCAAGTACTCCACAGCGTGGCTGGCAAAAAAGGGTATAAAAGAAGAAAATCTAATGACATGGCCTCCTTGTTCACCTGATCTGAACCCCATTGAGAACCTGTGGTCCATCATCAAATGTGAGATTTACAAGGAGGGAAAACAGTACACCTCTCTGAACAGTGTCTGGGAGGCTGTGGTTGCTGCTGCACGCAATGTTGATGGTGAACAGATCAAAACACTGACAGAATCCATGGATGGCAGGCTTTTGAGTGTCCTTGCAAAGAAAGGTGGCTATATTGGTCACTGATTTGTTTTTGTTTTGTTTTTGAATGTCAGAAATGTATATTTGTGAATGTTGAGATGTTATATTGGTTTCACTGGTAAAAATAAATAATTGAAATGGGTATATATTTGTTTTTTGTTAAGTTGCCTAATAATTATGCACAGTAATAGTCACCTGCACACACACATATCCCCCTAAAATAGCTATAACTAAAAAAAAACTAAAAACTACTTCCAAAACTATTCAGCTTTGATATTAATGAGTTTTTTTGGGTTCATTGAGAACATGGCTGTTGTTCAATAATAAAATTAATCCTCAAAAATACAACTTGCCTAATAATTCTGCACTCCCTGTATACCTATATACAACCCCTTTTCCGAGAAAAGTTGGGACAGTATGGAAAATGCAAAAAAAAACAACAAAAAGAGTCATTTGAAAAATCATTTCACCCTGTACTACATTGAAAACACATTGGCCTCTAGTTATCAAGCCGTCAACTTACCTGCGTTTGACGGCACCAATACGCACGCCCAAGATCGCCTAACATCGCTGCCGCGGACCTGAATACGTTCTCCAAAATTATCAAAAAAGCTGTCAAAAAGCTGCGCACTAAGTACGGAGCGATGAGCAGCGGACTGTTGTTAACTAACAGTAATCGATCTCGCTGCTCTTTAGCCTTTTTACAGCTTTCTTGCTACCCTGCCACTAAGCACCCACACTATACTATACTGTTTACCCCCTAAACTGCCGCTCCCGGAGCCCACCGCAACTCTAATAAATCTATTAACCCCTAAACCGCCGCTCCCGGACCCCGCCGCAACTCTAATAAATCTATTAACCCCTAAACTGCGGCTCCCGGACCCTGCCGCAACTCTAATAAATCTATTAACCCCTAAACCGCCGCTCCCAGACCCCGCCGCAACTCTAATAAATATATTAACCCCTAAACCGCCGCTCCCGGACCCCGCCGCAGCTAAATACAATTATTAACCCCTAAACCGCTCTCCCGGAGCCCACCGCAATTTACATTATATTTATTAACCCCTAATCTGCCGCCCCCAACGTCGCCGCCACTATATTAAATTTATTAACCCCTAAACCTAAGTCTAACCCTAACCCTAACACCCCCTAACTTAAATATAATTTAAATGAATCTAAATAAATATTACTATCATTAAATACATTATTCCTATTTAAAACTAAATACTTAACTGTAAAATAAACCCTAAGATAGCTACAATATAACTAATAGTTACATTGTAGCTATCTTAGGGTTTATTTTTATTTTACAGGCAACTTTGTATTTATTTTAACTAGGTAGAATAGTTATTAAATAGTTATTAACTATTTAATAACTTCCTAGTTAAAATAAATACAAATATACCTGTAAAAAAAAAACCTAACCTAAGTTACAATTACACCTAACAATACACTCCCGGCTTGGATGAAGACTTCTGCCCGTCTGGAGGACCACTTCTGCCCGGCTTCGTTGAGGACTTCGGCCCGGTTGGGTGAAGACATCTCAAGGTAGGGTGATCTTCAGGGGATTAGTGTTAGGTTTTTTTAAGGGGGGATTGGGTGGGTTTTAGAGTAGGGTTGGGTGTGTGGGTGGTGGGTTTTAATGTTTGGGGGGTATTGTAAATTTTTTTACAGGTAAAAGAGCTGATTACTTTGGGGCAATTCCCCGCAAAAAGCCCTTTTAAGGGCTATTTATAATTTAGAATAGGGTAGGGCTTTTTATTATTTTGGGGGGCTTTTTTATTTTATTAGGGGATTAGATTAGGTGTAATTAGTTTAAAATTCTTGTAATTATTTTATTATTTTCTGTAATTTAGTGTTTGTTTGATTTTGCACAATTGCAGTTGTAGTTAATTTAGGGAATTTATTTCATTATAGTGTATTGTTAGGTGTAATTGTAACTTAGGTTAGGTTTTATTTTACAGGTACTTTTGTATTTATTTTAACTAGGTAGCTATTAAATAGATAATAACTATTTAATAACTATTGTACCTAGTTAAAATAAATACAAACTTGCCTGTAAAATAAAAATAAACCCTAAACTAGATACAATGTAATTATTAGTTATATTGTAGCTAGTTTAGGGTTTATTTTATAGGTAAGTATTTAGTTTTCAATAGGAATAATTTAGTTAATTATAGGAATATTTATTTTGATTTATTTAAATTATATTTAAGTTAGTGAGTGTTAGGTTTAGGGTTAGACTTAGGTTTAGGGGTTAATATGTTTATTATAGTGGCGGCGGTGTAGGGGGGCAGATTAGGGGTTAATAAATATAATGTAGGATGGCGGTGGGCTCCGGGAGCGGCGGTTTAGGGTTTAAACAATTTATTTAATTGCGGCGGGGTCCGGGAGCGGCAGGATAGGGGTTAATAACTTTATGTAAGTGGCGGCGGTATAGGGGGCGGCAGATTAGGGGTTAATATGTATAATGTAGGTGGCGGTAGGCTCCGGGAGCGGCGGTTTAGGGGTTAAACACTTTATTTAGTTGTGGCGGGCTCCGGGAGCGGCGGTTTAGGGGTTAATAAATTTAATATAGGTGGGGCAGATTAGGGGTGTCTACACTCGGGGTACATGTTAGGGTGTTAGGTGTAGACATTACCATAGGAATCAATGGGATATCGGGCAGCAGCAAACATGAGCTTTTACTGCTTTCAGACTCCCATTGATCCCTATGGCATCCGCCGCCTCCAGGGCGGCGGATTGAAAACCAGATACGCTGGGCCGGAAAAGTGGCGAGCGTACCTGCTAGTTATTTGATAACTAGCAGAGGTAGTCAGATTGTGCTGAACTTGCGTTCGGAACATCTGGAGTGACGTAAGCATCGATCTGTGTCAGACTGAGTCCGGCGGATCGTATGTTACGTCACTATATTCTACTTTTGCCGGTCTGTAGGGTTTGATAACTAAGGCGAATCAGGCTCGCCACAAATACGCTGCGGAATTGACGGCTTGATAACTAGAGGCCTTAATCTGATGTTTTACTTTGTGAATTTAATGTATTTTTGAATACACGCTCATTTCAAATATGATGACTAAACACACTCCAAAAAAGTTTGACAGTCGACTGTTTACCACTGTGTAACATCACCTTTTCTTTTAATATCACTTATTAAGCTTTGGACACTGAAGACACCAGTTGGTTAAGTTTAGCAAGCAAACTTTTTCCCCTTTCATCCATTATGCATGTCTTCAGCTGCGCAACTACGGGGCCTTCTTTGCATTATTTTGCGCTTCATAATGTGCCACACATTCTCAATTGGAGACAGGTCAGGACTGCAGGCAGGCCATGCTAGCACCTGCACTCTCTGCTTAAGCAACCATGTGCTTATAATCTGGGCAAAATGTGGTTTGGCCTTGTCCTACTGGAAAATGCAGGAACATCCCTGAACGTCTGGATGGCAGCATATATTGCTCCGAAATGTATACATATCTTTCTGCATTAATGGTGTTCTCACACATGTGCAAGTTACCCTTGCCATTGGCACTGACACATCCAGATACCATGACATACGCTGGCTTTTGGACCTGACGCTGATAACAGCTTGGATGGTCCTTTTCCTCTTTGGCCTGGAATGTGATGGCTGTTTTTTCCAAAAACTATTTGAAATGTTGACTCGTTAGACCACTAAACACAATTCCACTGTGCTACTATACATCTCAGATGAGACCGAAGCCAGAGAAGTCGGTGGCACTTCTGGACAGTGTTGATTTATGGCTTCTGCTTTGCATAGTAAAGCCTTAACTTGCATCTGTGGATGCAGCGACGAATGGTGTTGACTTACAAAGGTTTATCAAAGTTATCCCGAGCTCATGTCAGGATATCCATTATAGACTCATGACGATTTTTAACAGTGACACCTGAGGGATCGGAGATCACACATATTCAGAAGTGGTTTTCGGCCTTGCCCTTTATGCACTGAGATTTGACTGGATTCCTTGAACCATTTAATTATATTGTGCACTGTAGAAGGTGAAATGCCTAAAATCCTACTGAGTTGTCTTTGGGGAATGTTGTTCTCAAAGTGTTGGATTATTTGCTGATGCATCTATTGGCAGATTGGCGAGCCTCAACCTATCCTTGCTCTTGAAGGACTAGGCCTTTTTTGGAGGCTCCTTATATACTATGACTACACGATTGCCTCACCTGTTTCATGTCACCTTCTTATTTCAACTTGTCACATCGCTATTAGTCCTAAATTGCCCCTGTCTTAACTTTTTTGGAGTGTGTTGCAGTCATCAGATTTGAAATGAGTGTATATTTTCAAAAATACATTAAATTCACTAAGTAAAACCTTTAAATAATGTGTTAATAATGTGTTTTCAATATAGTACAGGGTGAATTGATTTTTCAAATTACTCTATTTAGGTTGTTTTTTTTTTGCATCCTATATTATAAAAGGCCAAGTATGTTTGTCTGAAGCCGTCATGCGCAGTAGAGACTGCGCATGGACAAACACACCTGGCCTTCAGCTGCAGAGTAGTGCGCACTGCGGAAGCTGCCTGGTGTGGGCGTGACCGGCGTCGGGCGTGCCGTGATGGGGGCGTGGCCGGCGGACGTGGCGGGCGTGACGAGGGGGCGTGGTCGGCTGACGTGACGAGGGGCGTGACTAGGGCGTGGCCTCGCGGGAGCGCACGGGAGGGGCGTGGCCAGCGGGAGAGAACAAAACAGAGGAAGGAAGGAAAGAAAGAAAGCGAGCAGAGAGAGGGGGGAAGAGCAAAAGAGGGAGAGAGAGCGCAAGAGAGTGGGAGAGAAAGAGGGGGAGAGAGAGGGGGGAGAGAGAGCTCAAAAGAGAGGGAGGGAGGGGAGAGAGAGAGCTCAAAAGAGAGGGGGGGAGAGAGAGCTTAAAAGAGAGGTGGGAGAGAGAGTGCAAAAGAGGGAGAGAGAGAGAGCGCAAAAGAGAGGGGGGAGAGAGCGCAATTGAGGGGGAGAGAGCGCAAGAGAGGGGGAGAGAGAGCGCACAAAAGAGGAGGAGAGAGAGAGCTCAAAAGAGAGGGGGGAGAGAGAGCGCAAAAAAGAGGGGGGAGAGATTAAAAGAGAGCGCAAAAGAAGGGGGAGAGAGCGCAAAAGAGAAGGGGGAGACAGAGTGCAAAAGAGGGAGAGAGAGAGCAAAATAGGGAGAGAGAGAGCGCAAAAAGAGAGGGGGAGAGAGCAAAAAAGAGGGGGAGAGAGCGCAAAAAAGAGGGGGAGAGAGCGCAAGGGGGAGAAAGCACAAAAGAGAGGGGGAGAGAGCGCAAAAAAGAGGGGGAGAGAGAGCAAAAAAGAGGGGGGAGAGAACGCAAAAGAGTGGGAGGAGAGAGAGAGCTCAAAAGAGAGGGGGGGGAGAGAGCTCAAAAGAGAGGGGGGGAGAGAGAGCTCAAAAGAGAGGGGGGGAGAGAGAGTTTAAAAGAGAGGGGGGAGAGAGAGTGCACAAAAGAGGGGGAGAGAGAGTGCAAAAGAGAGGGGAGAGAGCGCAAAAGAGAAGGGGAGAGAGCGCAAAAGAGGGGAAGAGAGAGTGCAAAAGAGGGGAAGAGAGAGCAAAAGAGAGGGGAGAGAGAGAGCAAAAGAGAGGGGAAGAGAGAGCAAAAGAGAGGGGGAGAGAGAGCAAAAGAGAGGGGGAGAGAGAGCAAAAGAGAGGGGGGAGAGAGAGAGAGCGCAAAAGAGGGGGGGAGGGAGAGCAAAAGAGAGGGGGGGGAGAGAGAGCGCAAAAGAGTGGGGAGAGAGAGAGCAAAAGAGGGGGGAGAGAGAGAGCAAAAGAGGGGGAGAGAGCAAAATAGGGGAGAGAGAGAGCAAAAGAGGGTGAGAGAGAGCAAGAGGGGGGAGAGAGCAGAAGAGGGGGGGAAGAGAGAGAGCGAGCAAAAGAGGGGAGAGAGAGCGCAAAAGAGGGGGGAGAGAGAGCACAAGAGGAGAGAGAGAGAGCAAAAAAGGGGAGAGAGAGACAGAGCAAAAGAGGGGGGGAGAGTGCAAAATAAGGGGGAGAGAGAGAACTCAAAAGAGAGGGGGGAGAGAGAGAGAGCGCAAAGAGAGGGGGGAGAGAGAGGGAGCAAGGTTTGGAACCGCGGTACCTAAAAAATTGGCCCGTGTACACGGGCTTTAGGACTAGTTTTCCATACTGTGCCAACTTTTTCGGAATTGGGGTTGTATAATCATGTGTTTATATATATATATATATATATATATATATATATATATATGTATATAAATATATATTGTACCAAAAACCATCAGATATATGTATAAATATTTATTTATGAATAAATAGAAATTTTTTTCTTATATGTGAAGAACTTTGGAATGTGTAATATTAATATTTTCATGTCGGTTTAGTGCAAATGAGAATATGCAATCAGGTTTGCGCAAGAGTGGGGTGTTAGATTTCTTTTTTTTTTTTTTTTTTATATATTTATTTATATATCCAGCAATTTACAGAAATGCAAAAACAGATATAACAAAATAAAATCTTTTCGAAATTGCGCCACGCAGGGCCAAATCTCATCTGGGAAAACAATCAAACAGTCATCCTGTGTACCTGCTCACTAACAATTTGCCTTAGCTTCATAGGTATGCAAACTGCTGGGGTTTTTTTTTTTCATATTACTCAACCATTTCAAAAAGAGAACTAAACATAAACATAAATAAAACAAACGTCTAAGCAGACAACCAATTCATGATACACATCGTACAAACAAAAAAAAAAAGAAAAAAAAAAAGAAGAGGCATAGATATAGAAAACTATAACCGGCTCACATTATACATGTAGTAAATATCCTTACAATGCTACCCTTAGCATGATCCATATATAATATTGTCTTGCCTTATTAATACAACCTATGACCAGTTACTCATGATACGTCAATTGGGAATTTTCAAAAACTTGTTTTGTAGTAGACCATGATAAACAACACACAAAAAAAAAAAAAATATATAGTTATTTATAGAAGACCCAGAAAACTGCAACTATATATCATTCTGGAGGTAGAGAACTAGCCCACAATCAACCTTGTTTGATCACATCAAGCCTAGCTACGTAATTCTATCCAATACTATGTCTCTCACGGGGGTATGAAACCTGCTTTATGCAAAGATTTCAAGATATCTGCTTGTATCACCGATGGTTGTAATTTAATAATGTCTACCCATTTTATGTGAAAATCTCTAGCTTGGGTTTCTTTGTTTGGCTCTAGGTTCAGTAGTTCTATAATTAATTGAACAGTCATTTTTTGGACAAAGTCCGCTAGACTCGGGTATTTTTTAGCTTTCCAGTGCCGGAAAATTAAATTCCTGGCAATTTGTATTGCTGATATTAATAAGGCATACTCCCCTTTTACATATTTATTGTCAAAAATAAAGAAAATTATACTTATAGGCGTAAAAACCACCCTTTGACTCAAGAACCTATTCAGCCAAAACTCTATTTTCTTCCAGAACTGATATATCCTCGGGCAATTCCATAAGCAATGAACAATATCTGCCCGGGGCTCATAACAGTGAAAACAATTCCCTTTAAAATTCTTGTCCCATTTGGCTAAACGTATGGGCGTAATGTATGCATGGTTAACCAAATAACTATGAGATTCCTTCCAAGCTGTGTATCTAAAACCCACTGTCCCTATACTCCGTTTAATATCTTGGGGTAGTAAATCAGGAAAGTAATTTTCCCATTTTTTAGTGAGGATTTCTAGGTGCATCTCACCCTTTTTTTTCAATATCATCCTGTACCAAAATGCTATTGAATGAAAACCTGCCCGGTAAATCTGTAATCCAGCTTCTATTGCCCCTAGACCCCCATCACCTTGGGAATTTTGTGTTATGTAATTATAAATTGTCTAACCTGTAGAAAAGCGAAGAAATGCTGCCTCGGGATAGCATTTTCAAATTGTATCTGAGAAAATGATTTAATACTAGCCCCCGTGTCTTTATCAACTAGTTGTTGTAAAAATTCTAATCCTTTTTTTTTCATAGATGGAAAATACCAAAACTTAATCCTGGCCCAAATTCGGGTGTCCCACCATAGGAAGATACTTGGAAAACCTATAGTTTATTTTGAGATCTACACAGAATTTCTGCCATACTTTAACTATGTTACTAACAATCTTATTCTTTAATATCATTGCTGGGATTTTAGATATAGGAGTGTGTAAAATAGCTTTTAGGGAAAATGGTTTTATTATACTACCCTCTATATCTCTAAAAGAAAAATGGTCTTTATCGGTAATCCAGTCAATTGCTATTTTTAACATTGCGACCTGATTATATGTTTTAATATTGGGGAGACCAAACCCTCCATAATCTTTATCTAGATACAACTTATTTTTATCAAGTCTCACCCGTTTTCCACCCCAAATAAAAACTTTACATTCTCTATCATATTTCATCATATCCTCGTTTTTTATAAAAATAGGGAAATTCTGCATTATATACAACAATTGTGGAAATAAAAATGTTTTCAACATCATAATTTTAGCGGAGACCGAAATAGGTAATGGTCTCCACTTCTCCAACACTGTGGAACATTCTAGAAAAAATTTGGAGTGGTTTAATGAATACCACAACTCTGGATTTGAACTTAAGTATAGCCCTAAATATTTAATTTGTTTGACCTCTCGAAAAGGGTGTTGGAAGCTATATTTTTTAGGCCGCTTTATCCACAATAGTTCTGATTTTGGCTGGTTTACCTTATACCCCGAAAAGGAGCCGAATTCATTAATTATTTCCAACAGTGAAGGGATACTTTGTGCAGTTCTTGATAAGAAGAGTATTAAATCATCTGCGTATAAAGATAAAACAACATTGCGGTCCCCCATTTTAATTCCTTGTAGTACTTGCCTAAGTCTAACCGCTAGGGGTTCAATTGAAAGGTTAAAAAGCAGGGGTGACAGTGGACAACCCTGTCTAGTCCCTTTCATCAATGTTATTTTTGGAGAGAAATATCCATTTACAAACAATGTTGAACAAGGTGCCTTATAGATCAATTTAATAAAATTGAGAAAGTTACCTGTAATACAGAATCGAGATAATGACGTAAATAGATGTTCCCATACGATCGCATCGAAGGCTTTTTCTGCGTCCAGTGTTAAAAGTGCCAAATCTACTTCATTTGTGTTATGTTTAATTTCAGTTTTATTCCAATAGTAGCTCAGAACTAATAATGCTTTTCGTATATTTTTTGTTATACTTCTTCCTGGCATAAATCCTGTTTGATCATTGTGGATCAACTTATTTATATACTTCTTCAACCTATCTGCCATAATTGCTGTGATAAGTTTATAGTCATTATTTAGTAATGATATCGGTCTATAAGCATTAAGGTTTTCCGGGTCCTTATCTTTTTTGTGCAGTAAGATGACTGTAGAAGCACAAAAAAGGCTAGATTCTATTTCATGTTTAATAAAATATTGATTAAATAGATCTTGCAATGTACGCCCAATTTCAGTTTTAAGTATTCTGTAGAATTCCACAGGAACTTGGTCCGGGCCTGGAGCTTTATTTAATTTAGCCTTATCTATCGCTGTTAAAATTTCCTCTTCTGATATAGGTTTATTTAATTCTATAAGATCCTCTGCAGGTATTTGAGGGAGAGGCACTTCCTTCCAAAAATGGTCTTTAGCCGTTTCATTAACTGGCCCTACTGAATAAATTTCACGATAGTAGTCATACATTAGTTTATTTATCTCCTTTGGTGAGGTAATTCTACGATCCCCCATTTTAATACTGCTGATGTTTCTCTTCCCATCATTTCCACTTTTATTTAATTTAGCTAAGAACTTAGCTGACCTTCCCTGATAACTAGAGAAAAAGGCGTTCGCCTTCCTATCCTGTTTTGCTATTTTGAGTTTAAGAAATCCCTCTCTTTCTGCTTTGGCTTTCCTGTATCTCGCCCAAGTTTCGTCATTAGGATTATCAATATATGTTTTATAGTTATTTCTTAATTGATTTGCTAATTGTAAGTCCCGGGCTCTCATTTTCTTTTCCCGTTTAATTACATAACTTTTTATTTCACCTCGGAGGACCGCTTTTGCAGCCTCCCAGAAGACCTCTATTTTATGGTAGTAATTTATATTTTCTGTTTTGTATTGTTTCCATTTTTGTACTAAAAATCTATTAAAATCAATATCCTGTATCAAATATTTTGGGAAGAAAAAATTATTACTCCCTAACTTCCGAGATCTAATACCTTCTATATCAAGACCGATTATAGCGTGGTCCGATATAACTATATCATCTATCATTGGGTTTAGATCTAAAGATAACATGGACTCATTGACTAAGAAAAGATCTATGCAGGACATTACTTTGTGGGTCTTAGATACACAGGAAAAACATCTCATATCAGGAAACTTTGATCGCCAAATGTCATAAAGATTTAATTTGTGTCGAAAGGCTCTAAATAATTTTTCTTCCTCTTTTCTACCTATAGGTCGATTACCAGCTCTTGTTCTATCCACCACAGGAACTGGTGTCATGTTAAAATCTCCTGCAATAATCACATTCTTATTAATATAGGGAAAAAGTTTAACATACAAATCATCCCAGAACCCTGGCTCTAATCTATTGGGGCCATATACATTACATATAAATAATGAAGTGTTACCATATTCAATTCCAAATATAATATATCTCCCCCCCCCGGATCCCTTTCCTGTACTATAATTTTATATTTAAACTTCTTAGAGAATAAAACCGCTACCCCTCTCTTCCGGTTAGGTCCAGGAGCAGCAATTACCTCTCCTACCAATTTACATTTAAGTTTCTCCATTTCTGCCTCTTGCAAGTGTGTCTCTTGCAAGAGAGCTATATCTGGATTTTTTTTCTTTAATAATTTTAAAATTATAGACCTTTTGGCTGGAGAGGTTATCCCCCCCACGTTCCATGATACTAAATTAACCATTGCAGTTTCTGAGTCTTAAAACACAATAAAAACGAAACAAAAAAAAAAAAAAAAAAAAAAAAAGGAAAATCAAAACCAATACCAATCAAACATCCTAACATAGTTTCCTATTATAGAACCTTCTAAGTCTTTACATAGCTGGGCCATACCACTTTACCATTTACAACATAATAAAAACCTAATGTTGTAGAAGCCAACACTTTATATCCCATTATAGAGACTTAATATATTCTTTGGCTTCTTGCCAGAGATTTAATGTAATATTTTCATTATTATGTTTAAAACATATTTTAGCGGGGTACATAAGTCTGGCCTGTATGCCTTTTTATATTTGCGCCGTACAAAAGGGTGACATTTCTCTGCGTTTTATGGAAGTTTCATTAGAATAGTCCTGAAATAACAGGATTTTCTCTTGGCCTATCATTAATGGGCTTTTTTGTCTGAACTGTCTCATAATTGAAATTTTATCTTGAAAATGAAGGTATATTACCATAATGGCCCTAGGCTTATTTATGCCATTACTATCTACTCTAGGGGAGCCTAATCTGTGGGCCCTTTCTACCAAAAAAGACACATCTGAGGTTTGTAAACCCAAATAACGTTGGTAAATCTTTGGCAGTAATTTAATTAAATCTTGGTATTGAGGGATATCTGGGAGCCCTATTATTTTCACGTTGTTCCTACGTGAGCGATCCTCTAACTCTTCAACTTTAAACTGCATGTTTTTGATTATATCCTGTTGTGTTTTATATAACTTATCCTGTGTGGCCACCTGATCTTCCAAGTCCGAAATTCTCATTTCTGCTTCCCCTAACCTGTTGGAAAAAATGTCTAATCCTCTCAGTAAGACCAGATATCTCGGTTTTAATTGCATTAAGTTGGGGTACTATTAATTCAGAAATTTGCTGTAGTAAATTTTGAGTATCATAGTTACCCGCTTGTAGTACCTGACCCTCCATACTCTGTTCATGTCAATAAGTTTTGATTTTTTCTCACGTTGTTTAGGTGGCATTGCTGGCGATTTAACTTTTGCTGAAGTGATAAATCTCTCCATTAAAGGAAAGAAAGTTAAAAACTAAAGTGAAACCTATTATTCTGTCACTCAAAGAAACATTAAGCCTAGACACCTAGGTTGTGAAATTGTCAAAAACAAAACATCCTCACAATAAAATGAACACGTGTATACTTAACTATAAAGTAAAAACAAGTGAATAATTAATAATAAAGTGAACAAGTGAAAAAAAAAAAAAGGTAGATTCTTTCAAGAAAAACCTATTGTGACTTTATCTATGTGCTTATGACGCCCAAGCAAAATTCAGAATAGTCTCGTGTAAAATGCACTTGAGAGAGAAAAAGAAAAAGAATAAGGAAGAAAAATAGAATAAGGGACATGAGATGCAAACAAAACACTATTGTTAGGACCTATACAGACCATCGGGCCACTATCTCTAAGTACACTATCTATTCCTATCGGGAAACAGCAGAACACTTAGCTTTACTTAAATGTTGTTATATTACCACATTATCACATAGTCTGCTGAGTTGTGACCAATAAACCAACATTCCATCTTAACAGGTCTTGACAATAATACAATTTTGTAGCCCTAGTACCTGTATCTCAAGCCCGTACCACTAAGCTATATTCTATTGTTTCAGGTGATTATATACACATAAAAGAGCAAAAAAAATAAAAAAAAAAATAAAGGAGAACCATATGTCTAGCCGGTTAACTGCCCTCTTCTGGACACGTCCATATATCAAACTCAGTTATGCACGGGTATAGAGCCCCTTTTTTTTTTTTTTTCTTGGCAGCCTATTCAAGATTCTCTGTCACTTGTAAATAGTAGCAGGGAAATTTCCTTTCCTTTAAATAGCTTAATAACATATATCCCCACTGCTGGTTCTTCCATATAGTCCACTAAAGCTAACCAGTGGCTGTGAACCACTGAATACAATACAGATTTGCAGTCAAAAAACAACAGAGCGCTAGAAATTTCTTGTGTGTCTCTGCTCCAAACCCTTTATTTTATTTGCCTCGATTCTTCTTTATCAAGTCCTTGACTTATGGCTAGAGTCTATCAACCAGCTACCTCTGAGACCCCAAGGCCCGGGTTTTAACCATCCAGGTTTTATTGGACTTGTGCCTCCTGTCGCAACCTGCTCAAATGTACTCAAAAAAGCTCATTAGAACTCACACAGCTTTATCTCCAAAGTTCCCCCTTTTTACTATGTAACGGATTTATATAAGAGGATTATTCTTTATGCAGTACTTATGCCAGCGTTTCTGAGAAATACACCTTATCCTTTCTTATCCTTAACCTTTCTGCTAGGTGTAGAATTTAAGAAAGGCCTTAATTTCTGTTCTGTGCTTCAACCCGCTGAATGTCTTAGGTACTACACCAGCTATAACCACACACAGGATACAAAGTAAATGTCTACGGTTCACTTTTTAAAACGTTCCCAAAACAAGCATACTGTGACACAGGTGGTGACAGATATTTTTATCAGATACTTGCGCTTTTTCCTCCCAGATTTTCTGGCTCCCCGCAGAGATGCTCCCTCTCACTTCACGGCACCTCCCGGTATCCAGCACCAAACGTGACACCTCTCGAGCGGTCCCGGTATAGGGAGGTGAATCCGGCCTTATAAGACTTTCTCAATGATTCGTGGAACACTCTGCTCCTTTCTTCGTGATGTTGCGGTATCTCTCGGGTACCTCTGAGTCCGTTCCCGGACGTAGTCCTGCGCACCAAAAAAACTGCGTCACCCACCCGGCTTGCCTTGGTCACTGAAGATTTTTTTACTGCTTGTGGCCGATGCAGCCGGCCGCTGGTGGCAAGTGTGGCTTCGGTGCAATCTCTCTTCAGTCCTTCCCTGGCCGGTATAATGTTCCACGGCTATAGGGGTACTCTTTGCGGGGTAGTGAAAAGTTTGCTCTTCTTACTCGAGCTGTAGAGCGCGTGTTCTACACCACAATGCGGGAGTGTTGATTTCTTTAGCTCTTATTTTTCTCCCACTGAGTCTATCGGGAAATACGTGAACAATCATGCGAAATTCTTAGTTTGACTATTTGCGCTTGTTTACTTTAAACTCATGATACACGCGCAACCTGACGCGCACAAAATGCTTACTTCTAGCGCAGGATAACACTCGAGGGGGAGCATTAATTAGCACTCCACTTATAATCTAGCCCTTAATTGTTATTACAATAAGCTGGTGCAGAGAGTGCCCCTATATTTCACTTCCTGCTGTAATTACATCTTTCAAATTTAAGACGGATTACGTAAAAGAACCCCTGTTACATATAGCATTATGCATACTTCTTTGTTCATAACAGGTCTCACTAGAGACAAAACAACATTTTTAACAAGAAACACTAGCTTGGTCTAAAGACCCTCCTTATGGCTCCATATGTAGGAAAACTGGTTTACATAAAGGGCATCTATTTATCAAGCCATCAACCCGCAAATACGCTGCAATTCCGCAGCGTAATTGTGGACGCTTGATTCTCCCATATTTATCAAACCCTTACAGACCGGCCAAAAGTAGAAATCTGTGACGTAACATACGATCCGCCGGGTCCTCAGTCCGACACAGATCGATGCTTACGTCACTACAGATGTTCTGAATGCAAATTCGGCACTATCTGACTACTTTTGCTAATTAACAAATGTCTACCAGGTACGCTCGGCACTATTCGGATGCCATAGGAATCAATAGGAGTCTGAAAGCAGCGAAAGCTTATGTTCGCTGCTGCCCCGATATCCCATTGATTCCTATGGGAGAACAAAGTTACGTTTACACCTAACACCCTAACATGTACCCGAGTCTAAACACCCCTAATCTGCCGCCCCCCCTACACCGCCGCCACCTACATTATACTTATTAACCCCTTAAACCGCCACTCCCGGAGTCCACCTGCCACCCTACATTATGTTATTAACCCCTAATCTGCTGCACCCAACGTCGCCGCCACTATTCTAAATGTATTAACTTTAAACCTAAGTCTAACTCTAACCTTAACAACCCCTAACTTAAATATTATTTAAATAAATCTAAAGAAAAATTAATATTATTAACTAAATTATTCCTATTTAAAACTAAATACTTACCTCTAAATAAACCCTAAGCTAGCTACAATATAACTAATAATTACATTATAGCTAATCTTAGGGTTTATTTTATTTTACAGGCAAGTTTTGTATTTATTTTATCTAGGTAGAATAGTTATTAAATAGTTATTAACTATTAAGAACTACCTAGCTAAAATAAATACAAATTGACTGTAAAATAAAACCTAACTAAGTTACAATTACACCTAACACTACCCTACAATTAAAATTAATTCCCTAAATTAAATACAATTAATTACAATTAAATACAATTAGCTAAGTACAAAAAAACCCCACTAAATTACAGAAAATAATAAACAAATTACAAGATTTTTAAACTAAATACACCTAATCTAATCCCCCCTAACAAAATAAAAAAGCTCCCCCAAAATAAAAAAAAAACCTACCCCTACACTAAATTTCCAAATAGCCCTTAAAAGGGCTTTTGCGGGGCATTGCCCCAAAGTAATCAGCTTTTTAACTGTAAAAAAAGTACAAATCCCCCCAACATTAAAACCCACCACCACACAACCAACCCTACTCTAAAACCCACCCAATCCCCCCTTAAAAAAACCTAACAACCTAACCCCTTGAAGATCACCTTACCATCTTCACCCAACCGGGCCGAAGTGGTCCTCAGATTGGCAGAAGTCTTCATCCAGACGGCATCTTCTATCTTCATCCATCGGCGCTGAGCGGAGTCCCATCCTTCAAGGACATCCGACGCGGAGCATCCTCTTCATCCGGAGTCTTCTTACTAAATGACGGTTCCTTTAAGTGACGTCATCCAAGATGGCGTCCCTTCAATTCCGATTGGCTGATAGACTTCTATCAGCCAATCGGAATTAAGGTAGAAAAAATCCTATTGGCTGATGCAATCAGCCAATAGGATTGAACTTCAATCCTATTGGCTGATTGGAACATCCAATAGAATGTGAGCTCAATCCTACTTTTTTTTACAGGTAAAAGAGCTGATTACTTTGGGGCAATGTCCCGCAAAAGGCTCTTTTAAGGGCTATTTGTAATTTAGTGTAGGGTAGGGCTTTTTTTATTTTGGGGGGGGGCTTTTTTTATTTTGTTAGGGGGATTAGATTAGGTGTAATTAGTTTAAAAATCTTGTAATTTGTTTTTTATTTTCTGTAATTTAGTGTTTGTTTGTTTTTGTACTTTAGATAATTGTATTTAATTTAGGGAATTAATTTAATTGTAGGGTAGTAGTTTAGGTGTAATTTAACTTAGTTTAGTTTTTATTTTACAGGTCAATTTGTATTTATTTTAGCTAGGTAGTTATTAAAGGACCAGTCAACACAGTAGATATGCATAATCAACAAATGCAAGATAACAAGACAATGCAATAGCACTTATCTGAATTTCAAATGAGTAGTAGATTTCTTTTCTGACAATTTTAAAAGTTATGTCTTTTTCCACTCCCCCTGTACCATGTGACAGCCATCAGCCAATACAAATGCATACACGTACCATGTGATAGCCATCAGCCATTCACAAATGCATACACACTTATTCTTGCACATGCTCAGTAGGAGCTGGTGACTCAAAAAGTTTAAATATAAAAAGACTGTGCACATTTAGTTAATGGAAGTAAATTGGAAAGTTGTGTAAAATGGCATGCTCTTTCTGAATAATGAAAGTTTAATTTTGATTGAGTGTCCCTTTAAATAGTTAATAACTATTTAATAACTATTCTACCTAGTTAAAATAAATACAAACTTGCCTGTAAAATAAAAATAAACCCTGAGATAGCTACAATGTAATTATTAGTTATATTGTAGCTAGCTTAGGGTTTATTGTATAGGTAAGTATTTAGTTTTAGATAGGAATAATTTAGTTAATAATATCAATTTTTCTTTAGATATATTGAAATAATATTTAAGTTAGGGGGTGTTAGGGTTAGTGGGTTAGACTTAGGTTTAGGGGTTAATACATTTAGAATAGTGGCGGCGACGTTGGGGGCGGCAGATTAGGGGTTAATAAATGTACTGAGGTGGAGGTAGGTGGCGCAAATGAATGCTGATTCCCTGTGACTACGTGTTACTATCCTGATATTCTTGGTTATATAAGTATCGCTTCGAGTTTAAATAGCCTAAATTGCTACGTAATAAATGCTATTGATCTCAACTATTCTATTTGTGTGACTAAGTATTAATAATATACTCCTTACATAAAATAAATGCCAATATGCTGATGATAATAAAACAATTTATTAAATCTTGAAAATATATAACAATTTATTAAATCTTAAAATATATATATGTATACACTTTACACAATATTGACACCGGTGTCAGAGGGATACGTGGAATTTTAAAAGAAATATAAATGCTTTGAAGTTTTAAGTACATAAACTGACGATAGAAATATATAAAATGATAAAAGGATATTAATACATTGAAGTTATTTTATGCCACATTGAGTTACAGTGTTATTGGACATTCTGTCTAAAAACGTTTTAACCTTACAGTTTAGGCGGGTATGCGTGATGGTTCACTATATTATATTAATGCGGATAGTGCTGTATTTTATTACGCTTTATAGTACTTTAAGTGTATCGTTTGATGACACTTTGTGCGTTGGAGAATACTGCGGTTAAATATATGCGCTGTTTGATTCTCTTTAGTGTATCCGTCTGATGACACTATTTTTGTTGGAGAATGCTGCGGTTAAATATATGCCGCTGTTTGCTTCCCTTGATTCCTAGGTGAGTCGTGATGTTTGAGCGTTCTAGCGGTTGAATATATGCCGCTGTGATGACTTATTGCAGTCTAAGTTCCACCTGCAGTAAGCGAAGGATGATGATAATCTTCGTGGTGATTCACACTGACGTGTGAATATTTCCTGCGGTTCCCGTGACCGCTTAATGTGTTGTCGGTCAGTGGACCGATTTAGCTCTTTCACAGGATGTTGGTTCTGATACTTTGTTCGTGAGGTGTGGGATCTTTGCCGCTTCAGTTGTTTGTTCTTCTGCCTCCGTTTGCTGCGGTCAGTGACCGGTCCGGCTGAGTTCTTTGAAGTTTTTGGATGGAGGTGCTGCTCTTGTGTCCTGCAAATCCGTGTGAGGGTGATCGGTTATCAACGCGTTTCGGCTTCAAAGCTTTTTCAAGATCTTGAAAAAGGCTTTGAAGCGAAACGCGTTGATACCCGATCACCCTCTCACACGGGATTTGCAGGACACAAGAGCAGCACCTCCATCCAAAAACTTCAAAGAACTCAGCCGGACCGGTCACTGACCGGCAGCAAACGGAGGCAGAAGAACAAAACAACCTGAAGCGGCAAAGATCCCACACCTCACGAACAAAGTATCAGGAACCAACATCCTTTAAAGAGCTAAATCGGTCACTGACGAACAACACATTAAGCGGTCACGGGAACCGCAGGAAATATTCCACGTCAGTGTGAATCACACGAAGATTATCATCATCCTTCGCTTTACTGCAGGTTGAACTTAGACTGCAATAAGGTCATCACAGCGGCATATATTCAACCGCTAGAACGCTCAAACATCACGACTCAACTAGGAATCAAGGGAATCAAACAGCGGCATATATTTAACGCAGGCATTCTCCCAACAAAAATAGTGTCATCAGACGGATACACTAAAGAGAATCAAACAGCGGCATATATTTAACCGCAGTATTCTCCAACGCACAAAGTGTCATCAAACGGATCACTTAAAGGTACTATAAAGCGTTAATAAATACTGCACTATCCGCATTAATATAATATAGTGAACCATCACGCATACCCGGCCTAAACTGTAAGGTTAAAACGTTTTTAGACAGAATGTCAATAACACTGTAACTCAATGTGGCATAAAATAACTTCAATGTATTAATATCTTTTAATCCATTTTATATATTTCTATCGTCATTTTATGTACTTAAAACTTCAAAGCATTTTATATTTTCTTTTAAAATTCACGTATCCCTCTGACACCGGTGTCAATATTGGTGTAAAGTGTATACATATATATATTTTAAGATTTAATAAATTGTTATATATATTTCAAAGATTTAATAAATTGTTTTATTATCATCAGCTATTGGCAATTATTTTATGTAAGGAGTATATTATTAATACTTAGTCACACAAATAGAATAGTTGAGATCAATAGCATTTATTACGTAGCCAATTTAGGCTATTTAAACTCGAAGCGATACTTAATATAACCCAAGAATATCAGGATAGTAACACGTAGATCACAGGGAATCCAGCATTCATTGCGCCACCTACCTCCACCTCAGCTATTTTCTATAAACATTGGGATATAAGTTTTATAAGGTGTGCATTATTCCCCTCCTTACTTACAGTCTAATCACTATCCCAAAGTTAATAAATGTACCTGTAGGTGGCGGCGGCGGTTTGTAGGGGCAGCAGATTAGGGGATAATAAGTATAATGTAGGTGGCGGTGGGCTCCGGGAGCAGAGGAATAGGGGTTAATAAATTTATTAGAGTGGCGGTGGGCTCCGGGAGCGGCAGTTTAGGGGTTAATAACTTTATTTAGTTGCGGCGGGGTCTGGGGAGCGGCGGCGGATAGGGGTTTAAACAGTTTAGTATAGTGTGGTGTTTAGTGACAGTTATACAAATAAAGCTGGGGAAAAAAGCGAAGAGCAGTGAGATTGATGACTGTTAGTTATCAACAGTCCGCTGCTCATCGTCCCCCGTACCTTGGTGGCAGCTTTTTGGCAGCTTTTTTGTTAAATATGGAGAAGTTATTCAGGTCCGCTTCCTCGATGTTAGGCGATCCTTAGGTGAGCGTATTGGTGCCGGTGGAATGCAGCATAGTGACGGGTTGATAAGTAGATGCCACGGTATGAATATCATGTGTTCTAGAAGTATACTATTTGGATGGTTATTGTGACAGTTCCACCAAAAAACTGTTCTCAGTATTACCCATAAGAATGTCTGCTGCAAATATAGGTACTGTATAGTGTGTGAGAATAGCTACAGCTACTGTTTATCATATTTTCAGTATAGATTCACCAGGTTCATCAAAAAGTCTCATGTAATCAAAACCACTCATTGCTTTTTAGATGGTAGAACAAAATATACTGAGAACGAAATCTGCAACACAGCTTTTCCAGAAGAAACATAATTTGCAGGCTCACGTTTTCAGAAAAATCCCCAGGTATGTCCCCAAACTATCTACCATCCTGACAAATTAAAGTACGCCTTGCCAAGATGAAAATAAGGGCTGCAAAGAGGTAGAGCCCCCAATGCTATTATAGCTCATTGCAGAAAATGTGTGTCAACCACTTGGTACTGTTTCTTTAAGAAAAACAGTGTAAAGTAGATCCAACTGCTGAATTACAATTTAGAATGTTAGTGCCTAAAGTAATAAGTAGTAAAAGCCTTTCAATACTGTGACACTGTGTATTTCTTTAAAGCAAGTAAATTGTTGGTATGTATTCCTGATACAAACACCTATCACAAGGCAGGTTAACTGGCAAAATTCCTAGCAGTGTGCTGTACCTGATCAGGGAAAGTTATTCTGATAAAAGAAGCTTGCTTACTTGATTTACTGCAAATGGCAGTATAAGCTCAATCAGTCTGTGAAAATCAGTGTATGGCCAGGGTACACACTGGAAGGTTGCAGAGAGGCTGCTGCTGTGAGTGTGACAAGCTGAGCAGGAAACTCCTCCTCCTGGAAGTGTGCTGAAATCCTTAAGCCCCAGGTAAACACAGTGGACAAGTAATATCAGGCAGTCTTAAGCTTAGAAGGAAAGTGGGGGCTGACTAAGCACGCAGCAACTTAAGGGTTAACTTTTGTCTTGAACTGCTAGGTGTTTTGTTTAAGTGTATTAGCTGATGTTGCAGCTAGAGGGGATGTTGCAGAGCCTATATTAGTGTCTGCAGGCAGGAAGTAGGGTCACTAACTGTTTCTTGTCTTGCAGGTGGAACAATGGTGATCCTCGTCGCACTTCAAGGCTCCAAGGCGGTTAGGCGATGAACAGGAGGCACCTGAAAAGAAGAAGGAAAACCATCAGCTGCCACCATGGGTGATGTTATCCCTCCCTCTCCTTCTGTGCCCTCTGCTATTCCATTCCCCCTTTGCTACCTATTTCCTCTTGTTTTCTGCTGCTGCTGCTGCTCCTTTTTTTTTCTCCCTGCCCTTTTCTATATCTCTCCCCTCTACCTCTGTTCTTTCTTCTGCAAATTTATTCCTCCCCTCAAGTTTTCCCTACCGTTTCTTTTTCTTCCTCCCTGTCTGTCCCTATATCTTCCTCTACTCCCTCATCTTCTCTTTTCCCCCTTGTTACCCCCCCTTCTGTCCTCAGCCCCTTTATTTTTAGGCCCCCTTCCCCCTCTGGTTCTGCCCCATTCATATGTCTCAAATCCCTGGCCATCCACTGAAGCCCATGTCCCCCCTCCTTTTGGAAGACACGGCCATGTCTGATGGATCCCGCTCTCCTCCTCTGACTCACGGTTCAAAGAGAAGTTGGGGGAGGCGAAGCGGATCAGGGGTCAGTACCCGCTTTGCTTCTGGCTACTCCGCAGGGTAGGTCTATGGCAGCCTCTTCATTTCCCATCTCCAGGCTAGTTTGCGTGCTGCGGTGCAAGCTCCCACCCCTGCACAAGTCACGTGGACCTCCGAGTGTCTGCATCATCTTGGACCACTGAGGTTAGAGCGCAGAGACCAGAGGCATCACGCAGGGAAGCATCTGAGCGGCTATCGTCGGCACGGATCCCCACAAAGGTAAGTGGGGTATCTGGAGTCGGCAGGGACGCCTGGGGGGGGAAAGGATCCATTATAAAAGGGCAGTGTGGCGGTAGGAAGGAAAAGAGCCGCTGAAGAAAGTTCAAGGGGCAAGAAAGGAATAAGTAAGAGGGGTAAATAATAATAAAAGAGGAAATAAATTGTGTGAATTAACCCCTGCTAATAAGGCATAGGGGGTAAAGGAGGGTACATGAATATTTTATCAAGCCTTAAGAAAAGGTTGCTATCTAGGGGGACAAGCCAATTTGCAGGGTGTGGTGGGCTTGAGAGACAGGAGCAGGGAGCGAGGGGCCACATCATCGACTCCAGTGATACCCCCACTTGCCCTCTTATTTCACAGGTTCCTATGGCGTCATCCGGCCAGCCGCAGCACTCCATTGGTGAATCTTCTGTCGTCAACGCAGATGCAGGCTGGGACGTCAGCGGCTACAGTGAATCCTGTGGTGAGGCAGACCCCCTGGCCTACACCGTTAATATTCGTTCCTGTGTCTTCTGGAGCTGAGGCGACAGCTGGAGCTGGTGAGCCAACTACCTACACCACACTTTAGGGGGGAGGATAGTTACTCCACGGGAGGACCTTGACAGTTCCCTCTGGGTTCATTGATAAGGGTCAGCGCAAGTTATTTAGGTACATTAGAAAAATTAGCAGATGCAAAGGGGCTAGCGCGGTAGGTTCAGTTAGGGCAGTGGCGCCATTAGGGTGTCAGGGAATAGCAGGAGCTAGTGCACAGTCAGGGGGGCAATCCAGTTCTTCTAAGTCACTAGTGGCGAGCACTGCTGACACATACCCGTGTATAGTACACTCGCTGCATTCTCACCTTAAGCCCACGTATAGCCAGACGAATTAAAGAAGGGAGGTATGTTAAAATATTTGAACTTTCTAGGATGGCGTAATATATGAAAGAAATGGTTGAGGATGGGACCGGGGATAGGAAGGCAAAAAGGCCTTAGACTTATGAGGAGTGGATGTGTTGCTTCCGCGTGCTAGCTTCTTGCTATATGGAAGCTAACCCTCAGCATAACCTTAATATCCTTAAATATATGGAAAGTCATAGATGACATTCATACTAGAGGAAAAGGAGCAGCATGCCATCAATATGATGACCGATTTCAGGCGTAGATTTGAATCGAATCCGATACTTAATTTCGGGATGAAGGAGATGGACCTGTTTTCCGGTCTGGAGTTATCAGATAGCGTAGCCGTAGTTCCATCAAGGCCCGCGGGTGACAGGCATGCAGAATAGGCAGTTTAGGAGGCGAGGAGGTAGGCAATGTTGGCCTTTCCAAGAAAAGCAATGTGACAAAGGCTTGCACTGTCTTTTTCGGCACAATCTGCATCTATTGCGGAAGTCCTCATGCAGGTGCGGACTGTCCCCAGGCGGTCGTTGAGTCAGGTGGTGGGAGGGCACCATTTAGACGGCTGCTTTGGGAAAGGGCCCATACACCCCTGAAACTAGGAGAAATATGTAGTCTGCTTAAGGTTTATCCCGATAAGGAGGCGGCAGAGTTCCTTAGGTTTAGGGGTTATCATTTGGGTTTCGCATATCCGGTTCGTCGGCCGTGTCTCACTCCCTTGCAGTTCATACCTTCAATCAGCTATTCAAAACCCCCAGGCGTGGTGGCAGTTAAATTAGAGAAAGAAGTGGCTTTAGGGCGTATATGGCGGGTCCCTTCCATTCCGTTCCTTTGAGAATTTGGTTATATCCCCGCTAGGAGTAGTACCCAAGAAGGAGCAGGGAAGTTTAGGTTGATCCAACATCTGTCCCACCCCAGAGGGCGGGTCAGTAAATGACGCTCTTGAGGAAGGGGACACGTCAGTTTTGTATCAGTCCTTTGAGTCTGCCCTGGGGGGTCATTCAGGGGCTAGGTCCAGAAGCGGAGCTGGCAAAGGTTGACATTGAGTCTGCCTTTTCACCTCCTCCTGATCTCACCCTGAAAGCTTCTACTGATGGGGTGCATGTTTCAGGGCCTGTAGTACGTGGACTGCTGCTTGCCAATGGGGTGTGCAATTTTGTGCGCATATTTTTAACTGTTTAGTTCGTTCCTGCATTGGGCAGTGGTTCATGAGTCCGGGCTTGTTCATGTGGCTCATTATTTAGACCAGTGACGTGCAGTCATAGGAGGCAGGGGAGGCAGCGCCCTCCCCTGTCCTATGGTGTGTATTACACTTTTTTTTATTTTGTTTAATAAAAAATATATTTTTTTAAGTTTACATATATACAGTATATATTTTTTTATGTACCCTAAGGTAAGCCCCCCCCCACCCCTGCCAACTCCACGATACAAGGCTGCCTGCCTGCACTTCATCCATATCCATGTTGTGCAATGGAGAGGCTGTGAGCCTTCAGCTGCCCTCAACATTACGCAACATGGATATCTTGCTAATTTAATTGTATGAGCCGAGAGCTAGCACCACCCAGTTTGCTCCTAATAGAGGCTGCTGTCAATGCAAGCCTCTAGCCAATCAGGTCTCAATCATCTTCTTGTGGAGCCTGTCAGCTTGGAGGAGGCGTGTGTTATTCTGGCGGGAAGAGTAAAGTCTGATCACTACAGCACTGAGCACATGGGTAATGCAGCAGAAGAAGGTGGCTGTGGCTCTCTCTGTTTCACATCCTGAGGTATGTGGACCGTGTTGCAAATATTACTGAGCTTGGTGTGTGTCTGCAGACTGCTGCTGCCTGCCACTTCTCACTCCCCTGCAATATTATTCCTATTTGGAATGATCCCTATTGGAAGGCAGCTGCCAGCTTGTCATTATGTGGTTGTGGTGTCTGTCAGGGGAGTCAGTGAGAAACGACAGGCAGTGAACTCTGCAGAGGCCCCCTGCACTAATTACTTCTTCCTACTTGGTGTGTTTGCAAACTGCTGCTGCTCTCGTTTCTCACTCACTTCCTGACACTCAGAGGCTACAGCCCCTGGGTTGTTCGTCCCTCCTTGAAACGTCTCCACTGGAATGCTGCTGAGATTTCTCAGGAGCCTCAGCATGTGTCACTGCAGAGTAGGAGATTTTACTGAAGGGTCCCTGTCATTTTAAACAAATTGGTTTTTAAATGCATAAGATGTGAGTATGTTTTTTCCCCACATATGCATGTTTAATAAATGTTATTCTAAAAATTGGGCATCCTTGGACATAAGTATGGGCAGCTCATTTTGTGTATCATAAGTTGCATAGAAACTCATCCCTGCCATCTACCCTCACATCCACAAACAATTACTGTATATTAGCATACAAGGGGTATAATATGCAGCTTCTGCAGGCAGGATTGCTGCACTTGTGTACACATTAAACTTTTTTTGTACTGGCTTAGTTTAGTATGTGTGTATCCTCAGTCCTAGAGGTGTCAGTGTATGTGTGTCTCCTCAGTCCTAGAGGTGTCAGTGTATGTGTGTTCCTCAGTCCCTAGAGGTGTCAGTGTATGTGTGTATCCTCAGTCCTAGAGGAGTCAGTGTATGTGTGTGACTCCTCAGTCCTAGAGGTGTCAGTGTATGTGTGTATCTTGGTCCTAGAGGTGTCCATCATATGTGTTTATCCTCAGTCCTAGAGGTGTCAGTGTATGTGTGTATCCTCAGTCCTAGAGGTGTCAGTGTATGTGTATATCCTCAGTCCTAGAGGTGTCAGTGTATGTGTTTATCCTTAGTCCTAGAGGTGTCATCATATGTGTTTATCCTCAGTCCTAGAGGTATCAGTGTGTGTGTGTATCCTCAGTCCTAGAGGTGTCAGTGTATGTGTGTATCCTTAGTCCTAGAGGTGTCATCATATGTGTTTATCCTCAGTCCTAGAGGTGTCAGTGTGTGTGTGTATCCTCAGTCCTAGAGGTGTCAGTGTATGTGTGTATCCTCAGTCCTAGAGGTGTCAGTGTATGTGTGTATCCTCAGTCCTAGAGGTGTCAGTGTATGTGTGTATCCTCAGTTCTAGAGGTGTCAGTGTAGGTGTGTATATCCTCAGTCCTAGAGGTGTCAGTGCAGGTGTATATCCTCAGTCCTAGAGGTGTCAGTTTTTGGTGTGTATCCTCAGTCCTAGAGGTGTCAGTGTATGTGTGTATCCTCAATCCTAGAGGTGTCAGTGTATGTGTGTATCCTCAGTCCTAGAGGTGTCAGTTTTTGGTGTGTATCCTCAGTCCTAGAGGTGTCAGTGTATGTGTGTATCCTCAGTCCTAGAGGTGTCAGTGTATGTGTGTATCCTCAGTTCTAGAGGTGTCAGTGTAGGTGTGTATCCTTAGTCCTAGAGGTGTCAGTGTAGGTGTGTATCCTCAGTCCTAGAGGTGTCAGTGTAGGTGTGTATTCTCAGTCCTAGAGGTGTCAGTTTTTGGTGTGTATCATCAGTCCTAGAGGTGTCAGTGTATGTGTGTATCCTCAGTCCTGGAGGTGTCAGTGTATGTGTGTATCCTCAGTCCTGGAGGTGTCAGTGTATGTGTGTATCCTCAGTCCTGGAGGTGTCGGTGTATGTGTGTATCCTCAGTCCTAGAGGTGTCAGTGTATGTGTGTATCCTCAGTCCTAGAGGTGTCAGTGTATGTGTGTATCCTCAGTCCTAGAGGTGTCAGTGTATGTGTGTATCCTCAGTCCTAGAGGTGTCAGTGTAGGTGTGTATCCTCAGTCCTAGAGGTGTCAGTGTAGGTGTGTATCCTCAGTCCTAGAGGTGTCAGTTTTTGGTGTGTATCCTCAGTCCTAGAGGTGTCAGTGTATGTGTGTATCCTCAGTCCTAGAGGTGTCAGTGTATGTGTGTATCCTCAGTACTAGAGGTGTCAGTGTATGTGTGTATCTTTAGTCCTAGAGGTGTCAGCGTATGTGTTTATCCTCAGTCCTATAGGTGTCAGTGTATGTGTGTATCCTTAGTCCTAGAGGTGTCAGTGTATGTGTGTATCCTCAGTCCTAGAGGTGTCAGTTTATGTGTGTATCCTCAGTCCTAGAGGTGTCAGTGTATGTGTGTATCCTCAGTCCTAGAGGTGTCAGTTTATGTGTGTATCCTCAGTCCTAGAGGTGTCAGTGTATGTGTGTATCCTCAGTCCTAGAGGTGTCAGTTTATGTGTGTATCCTCAGTCCTAGAGGTGTCAGTGTATGTGTTTATCCTCAGTCCTAGAGGTGTCAGTGTAGGTGTGTATCCTTAGTCCTAGAGGTGTCAGTGTAGGTGTGTATCCTCAGTCCTAGAGGTGTCAGTGTATGTGTGTATCCTTAGTCCTAGAGGTGTCAGTGTATGTGTGTATCCTCAGTCCTAGAGGTGTCAGTGTATGTGTGTATCCTCAGTCCTAGAGGTGTCAGTGTATGTGTGTATCCTCAGTCCTAGAGGTGTCAGTGTGTATTTTTCTTTCATGATTCAGATCAGTTATACAATTAGAAAATGTACAATTTACTTCTATTATTTAATTTGTTTCCTTCTCTTGTTATCCTTTGCTAAAATGTTTATCTAGGAAAGCTCAGGAGCAGCAAAGAACCTAGGTTCTAGCTGCTAATTGGTGGCCGCATTTATATACCGATTGTCATTGGCTCACCCATGTGTTTAGTTAGAAACCTGTAGTGCATTGCTGCTCCTTCAACAAATGACACTAAGAGAATGAAGGTGATTACATAAAAGAAGTAAACTAGAAAGTAGTTTCAAACAATTGTATGTTCTACCTAAATCATGAAAGAAAAACGTATGGTTTAATGTCCCTTTAAGAAATACAATTGCAGTTGCTTTGTAAGGAAGGATAACACCTAATAGAGAATAATGTGTTACTTAAAGGTATAGGAAAGTAAAAAAAAAATGTTTTTAACAACTTTAGATTTTTTTACTTCTGTTATCTATCTTGCTTTCTTTCTTTGGTATCATTTGAAAAGCATACCTATGTAGGCTAAGGAGCAGAAATGCGCTACTGGTAGCATCTAGTGATTGGCTCATTTAATGTGTTCAGTTAGCACCCAGTAGTGCATTGCTGCATATCCTTCTACAAAGGATACCAAGAGAATGAAGCAAATTTAATAATAGCATTAAATTAGACTATTTAATCGTAAATTTAAGCTGCCTTTGTCGGTTTCATATATGTGTTTCTCTGGCATATCACAGTCAGTGCCTCACCAGTCTCTGACCTCACTGCACGTCACTGATTTAGACAATGTCCTTTTGCTGGGGAGGGCGGGATCCAGTGATTGTGCTAGGCTTCTGGGGACCATGCAGCAACTATGCTCGCGCTTAGGTGTGCCATTAGCCGAAGAAAAAACGGAAGGGCCGTGCACGCGCATCATCTTCTTGGGCATTGAAATTGACACTGTGGCCAGGGAATGTAGATTACCGGCGCAAAAAGTTGACTCTGCCCAGTCGGCTGTCCAGGTTATCCTGGATGCCGGCACGTCCACACTTAGGGGCTTTCAATCTTTGTTGGGGCTATTGAACTTTGCATCCAGGGTCATTCCCATTGGTAGGATATTCAATAGGAGGATGGAGGCGGCGACTAGGGGGCTTAGATTACCAAGAACTGCGATAAGGGTTTCCCTAGACATTGGAAAGGACCTGACAGTTTGGCTTCTGTTCCTTCGGGAATTTAACAGAGTTAGGTTCTGGTTGCCCGCACCGGTTAGCAGTCATCAATTGCACTTGTTCACTGGTGCAGTAGGTTGTCACGGTTTGGGGGCTTACTTTGAGGAATCTTGGTGTGCAGCCACCTGGCCGTCAGAATGGCTCGGTACAAGTCTGTTGAAGAATCTTGCTTTACTTGAGCTCTTCCCCATTTTAGTAGCTGTGGAACTATGGCGCGAGTGTTTGCAGAACCGGGCGGTCAATTTTGGTGTGACAATTTGAGTGTGGTTCACGCCATCAATAGGCTGTCTGCTTCTTCAATGTTTTACGCCAATTAGTGTTGCTCTGCTTGAGGTATAATATATCATTCAAGACAATTCACGTTCCTGGGTCTAGCAATGTTATCGCGGACGCGCTATCTAGGGGCCAGTGGGGCAGGTTTAGGGAAGCAGCGCCCGATGTTTCGGCTCAGGGTGATGAGTGTCCCGCTTATCTTTGGCAGGTGGTGAGTTCTGGGGAACTGCGCTAAGACTGCTCCAGGGATCACTGGCTGCCAAGACCTGGCAATCGCAGGTACTGGTGTGAGTGGGAAGAGTTTCTGCACGCAAAGGGGCTTTCATGGAGGCGTCAGGATACTCACAGTTTTTTATAGTGGGTCGCATGCTTGCATGAAAGGGGCCTGGTGCCCGGCGCCATCGGGAGCCGAATTGCCGCAGTCTCCTTCTTTTCGAAAATGTATGGGGTCCCTGACATATCCAAATCATTCTTAGCTAGGGCCGCTATTAAGGGGGCGCATAGATTGAGGGGCCCCACTAGGGACATTAGAGAACCGGTCACTAGGAGACGGTTAGGTAGAATGATCCAGGTCCTCAAAAAAATTTGTAGCTCAGCATACGAGGTCGCCCTTTTCACCACTGCCTTTTCCCTAGCGTATTTTGCGGCGCTGTGCATTAGCGAGTTGGTTGCTCCATCCAAGAGGTTGCCAGGGCCCGCGCTGCTCTTAGATCATGTTAGAATCAAAGGGGAAGCCGTTTTAGTTTTAGTTGCGCGTTCCAAGACCGATCAGATGGGCAGGGGTAGATGGCTCAATTTGCTGCCGCAGGTGGACCCATCTATTTGTCCCATTAGGTTGTGCAGGAGGTTCTTAGAAATCAGGCCAGGTGTGGAAGGGGTGTTCCTTGTTCATCATGATGGTTCATTCTTATCTAGGCTTCAGTTTAGGAGTGGTTTTGAACTTAGGGTGGGATCCATCTGTGGTGGCTCCACATTCCTTCAGGATTGGGGCCGCTACAGATGCAGCAATGGCAGGGTCTTCTGAGGGTGAAATTAAGGCTTTGGGGAGGTGGGCATCTGCCAAGTTTAAGAAATACATACGCCCGTTGTCACGGAGGGATATGTGAGGGAGAGTTGTCTTGTGATTATGGTTGGTTTGTTCTGGTGTTGGGGAAGCCAGGTGGTAAGATTTTTTGTTATTGCAGGTACGGGGATACCGTGCAAGAGGGTGTGGATTTTAGGACATTCGTATGTCCATTGGGACACGTTGCGAGCGGCATCCAGTTCAGGAGGTTTGCAGTTGGGTTTCCCGTCACAGAGATTGTGCATTCGTTGGCTTGGAAGGTGGGGAAAGCTGTGGTCTGACTTGCCAACTCAAGTGGCTAAGGCCAGAAGGAGATGGGACCGCCCCCACGTAATTGTGCTTCACCTGGGGGGCAATGATGTTGGGACTATGCCCATGGGTGACTTGGCTGGCATTATGTTAGCAGACATTAGATGGTTGACCGCACAATTTCCAGGGGTTCGGATTATTTGGTCGAACATTATTTCAAGAAATGTGTGGAGGCACATGAGTTCCCGAAATGCAGGATTTAGGGTAAAAAAAGAAAGCTTAATAGGGATGTAGGCAAGGCAGTCTTAGCTGTGGGAGGAGAGGTTATCACAAAGTCTAACATTAGGATTGATTGCCCCAGATTCTTTCGTAAGGATGAGGTTCACCTGTCAGATAGGGGGACTGACGTGTTTTTGCAAAACATTCATGATTCTCTGGCGTCCCTTTGTGTTTAGTGGCGGCAAGAGTCCGTTGTCCTCTTTGGGTGGCGGCAGCGGGGTGCAACATATCTGCGATAGGCTCAGCCTGTCGGGGTGAAAGAGGAAGGGGACACGCAAGCACATTCAACGTCAGCCGTAAGGGCTGACGCTCGGTGGCTCCCTGCACGATCCCTCCTAAAAATCTCCCCAGGATGACGGAATGGGGGCGCCCCCATTCCTTTAGGGTGGTCCCACCCCTTTCTTAGGAGTTGTAGGACAGGTATGATCTTGCCGGCCAACGTTAATTTGTTAAGTTATTTAAGTTAATTTTAAGTTATTGTTTTAAATAAATACAACCTTTGTCCCCGGATGGGGAAAGGGTTTTTTCTCCCATAACTGGTTTCTGTGTGTTATTTAGGTTATTATGTTGTTAAGGGTATTGCCACCACATAGTAGGTGAGGTATAGAAAGTGAAAGTTGAGCAACTGGTTCTGCAGAAAAGAAAGTTCCTTTGCAATAATAACAAATCAGGCTTGACAGAGCTGGAGTCCTGTTCTGAGTACAACAAAGACAACAATTAATCAAGCAATGAGATTCAGCAGGTGAGGCATTAAATAGGCATGTGTTATGCTTTTATAGTCTGATTTTTTTTGTGTGGCAAATATATATTTTTAAAGAAAAAAGGTTGGATCTCTCTTCAAATAGTAAAACAAAGCGACTTTATTATAAATGGTTAAAATTCCAAAATTTTTAACCATTTATAATAAAGTCGCTTTGTTTTACTACTTGAAGAGAGATCTGACCTTTTTTCTTTGTTCATGTTTGCTATTGGATTACAAGGAGTTCTTTTAATGGGATCTCATTTACCTCACCTGGTGCATCTATTTGCCTACCTTAACGAGTGCAGCCTATGCTGCATGGGGCAGAAAACTAACAGAACAAGCAGTAAGAGTGGATTAGAGTTCAACCCCTACACACCCCCATTGTGACAAGTGACGTCACACGCCACACTCGGACACGGAGACCGGCATTGGAAACAGCTGCAACGGAGCTAAGGTTCACTGAGTGAATAATTCCACATTGGAGCTGTGGTTCACATACTACACCTGGATTCCTGGATGGTACTGTTCCAGCTTTAGCGGTCTAGTGAGTGTTGGAGAGTTTGGCCGGAGTGGGGCAAGAGTGTTTGGGATTTTAACACAGAACTGCTCACTGTCACTAGGATTTTCTGTCCAGCTGTTCATTACTTGTGGACATTTTCTGGTGTTTGGCAGCTACACTCTAGGGACCCCCATATATTTATTGGCTATTTCTGTTTATGCACCAGGGTCCGGCAGTATTACTTAGTGATTGACATTTTCAGGGAACCCCTCTTTATTTATTTACAAATATATATTTTGTCTTTTTATTGATATAAAAATAGACCTGAAAGATTTAATTACTTTAGAACCTCTTGTGAATCGAATAATATTAGACCAACCAAGAACTGCTTCTGTACCCCATACTGCTTCTTGTATTGTTTAACCTCCATAGGTGGTTGAAGGTCCCCATTTGGCAGTGTTTCATGTTGACAGCAATAAGTAATACAACCTTATATGAATTCCCCCTAAATAGATTAGAGGGACATAAAACAAGTTGGGATAGAGACAAAATATAATAATATGTACCTGCAAATTTATACTGCATTGCCTCGTCATTAACCCTTTTTTTTATTTTCTGAATTGTAAAGCTCTAACTCCCCCTAACACATTTGCTTCTATAGCTGTATCTATATCTATTTTTGTTTTGGTAGAATGCAAAAGTGAATAGGGCTTATCTGCTGGGGCAGGCCTAGAAGCTGTGAGCTCAGTTGAAATATAATGCCTGTGTCTAAACACTGATAATGGGGGGGGGGGGGGAGTTGGCTTCTCCAGGCAGCTTAGCTACGTAATTAATTTTGCTTACTTTTGAAAAATATTTTAAAATACTTGCCAGCAATTTTTAAAAAAAAAATTATGCAAACTATTTTTAATTAATTAGCCCTTTTAGGATATGCACAGATGTTTAACATACTGAGTTTGAGATACTTAAATAATTTGATGAAACAAAGAGGTTTATTCTTTCTTTTTTTTTTACCAAAGGCCATGCTGTAGCAGGCCCCAATTAAGAACTGTTTTTTCCTGGAATTAGAAACAAGGGATTGCCCCATAAGCAAGAATCCTGGTGATTGCATAATTTCACTTGCGTTTTTAAAAAGCAATTTCCCTAGTATCTCTATTGAAGGAAATTCTCGAAATTTGATATCATAGCATGGTATCCATGAATCATGATTACTTCCTGGGAATACTGAGAGTACATAGAAACGTAGATTAAAGCCCATCACATCAGAACATATGTTATATAAAGTGTGAGTATAATTAGTTTTTAGAATAGCCAAATGCTTAATCCAAGTATTCTTGAAGTGTCCCACAATGCTTGTCTTTACTACCTCTAATGGATGTTTAACACATGAATCAAAACAACCTTTCTATAAAGAAGTGTTTCAGCAAATTATTTCTGAACCTTCTACCGTTCATCATGAGACCATGATCCATTGTTCTGGTGTTGCTCTGTTTGTGATATGTGACCTCTCTCTTTCCTCAAAACTGTACATATTTAGGTCACTATATCTTTCTCTGAAAATATTCCAGTTTGTTTATATCCGTTTGGAGATATGGCCTTCATAACTGTATACACTCCTTAGGATGAGGCCTATTAGTGATCTGTAAAGTGACATAAGAGCCATACTTTTTTTCTGCTGCTAATCCCTCTTCCTATACATCAAATCATTCTACTGGCCTTACCTGCTTCACTACTGCATTGTTTACAAAATTTCAAATAATCAGAAATAATAATTTTTCATGTTGTGTTCCTCTTTTGTAACTATCTGTGATAAACCTTTTAATTTTATTTCCTAAATGCATAATTTTGCACTTTGTAATATTTAACTTTATTGCCATCAAACAGACACACCTTAACCTGGCGATATCAGTGATAAATATGTTAAAATATAATACAGAACTGACCCCTGAGGAATATAACTAGTAATACCCCACTCCACTGAATGCACTCCATTTATTAAGACACTCTGATCAGGGTCAGATGGGGAAATCAAACCGACCCTGGAAATTTCTGGAGAGATTCTAAGTCTCTTAAAGGGACATAAAACCCCAATTTTTTCTTTCACGATTTAGATAGAGCATACATTTTTAAACAGCTTTCCAATTGACTCCTTTTATCTAATTTGTTTTCATCTCTTGGTATCCTGTGTTGAAAAGCATATTTAGATAGGCTCAGGAGCTGGGAACTAGCTGCTGATTGATGTCTGCACATATATGCCTCTTGTGATTGGCTTACCAATGTGTTCAGCTAATTCCCAGTAGTGCATTGTTGTTCCTTCAAGAAAGGATACCAAGAGAATAAAGCAAAATTGATAACAGAAGTTAATTTTTAAAATAGTATGTTATATCTAAATCATGAAAGAACAATTTTGGGTTTCATGTCCCTTCAACACTCCGCTTCCACATCGATCAAGCTGTGCTCCGGCTATACAGGAAGAGACCCTGACGAAGCCCCATGATAACTAGAAGGGGGTGAAACCAAAGTAGCCTGGGTAAAGTAAATGCTTATCGTCCCCAGTTGAATGAGAGATCATGCCTGAGTGGTGCTTAGACAAGACTGGGACTCTATATGTGCAGATGCGCCTGATGATTTCCTACCACGGACTTGGCCTCTTGATATTCTTCCGGTATAGCCAGAACACAGCTTGATCGATATGGAAGTGGAGTGTTAAAGGAAACTTTTAAGCCCTGGTTTTGCTATGATGTCTGGCTTGGCTATATTGCTATCCATTTATGAAGCATAATCGACTTGCTACTTTCCTACATCTCAACTGCATGGTTAACCCTTTCAAGCATATGCTGGAGTTTCTCTACAGCTCTGTACAACATTGCTTTATTTACTTCTACATTACTTACATGGCTACATCCATTTACTCATGCTGAACATTAACCTTGCTTCTGCTCTTGTTTGCATGGCTTTTTGCTCCTACTTACCACAACTGCTAATCCTGTGCACATAGATCCCAGATACTACCTGCCCAGGCGTTACCTGCTCCTCAGGGTCTGGTGCAGCAGGATGTTGTACCTGTTACTTGTATATTAGCTTTTGTGGACCGATTACCTAGGCATTACTTGTAAATATACTGTATATATATATATATATATATATATATATATATATATGTAATTGAAAAAGCAAGATTACGTTACAGAATTTCGACAAACTCCATATAAAGAAAGGGGATTTCAGCACTCTTTTGAAAAAAAGTCTTATACAAATTTATTCCAGAAACAGACATTAAAACAGTGGACCTCTGCCCTACCTGTAAGCAAAGTTCCTATACATATGAAAACAAATTAAAACAGACACATCCACACACTTGACTGGCCAGCCTTATCTAAAGATAACCTATTCAACTCTTATGTGACTGATAAAAGCAGCAAATCTATCAAAAATACACATAATTGCTAAAGTGTCTATACAACGTTTATCACCATAAGCACAATTGCAATTCTGGATGTTAAGTATCAAATAATCAAAAACAGGTTATCGCAACTAAGTTGCAGAGAAGATAATATCGTCCCCCAGGTATGAAACATGTACCTGTAATAAGAGTCTTAAGTGTAACATGCTTGCAAAGCCAAAGTCATAGGTATATAATTTGCACTGTAATCAAATGACATAAGTCCCACAGAGATGAGAAAGTAAATGTTCACTTTACTATATAGGCAGCTGCATCGGTTGATCAATACTGCTCTCACTACCGGTTTTAACAAGCTGTTATGCTGTGAGACATAGAGTCTCTTTTACCTTGTCATCAACTGAGTCAAAAAAGACCATGTTAGTTGTCATATTTATTCCTCCTCGTTTGCTCCAAACCTCTAGGCATAAACACTTTGCGCTTAGTCCAGCGCTATAACGCCTCTTCAGGGCTGTATGTTCTCCGAGGTCAGCTTTATTGCTGTCGCAGATTACACACACATCCAGGCTGTGAGTTAAATCCTAGGTACAATCACGACATCCACTCTTTATCCGGTCAGCATTCACTCTGCCGGTTGGTCTTTTAGTGGAATCTTTTACCTTTATCCTTCTCCTGCTGTTTGGTTACTTGCACAAACAGGGAATCAACATAGGAATACCTCTAGGATTTTCAAACATGCCGCTCATTCCTCCTTCACCATTGCGGTTTAGAGACAAACTCAGGTGAGCAGTGCTTTGATTGGGAATCGGCTCAGATTATAGTCAGGTGCCGCTCTCGCTACCTGTGGTGCTTGCTTCAATATTACAGTGTCATCCGGGGACTGCTTTTGGTGGTCAGTAAGTGTGGCATCTCAGGGAGCTTGCCTTGTTGTTTGTCTCTAAACCGCAATGTTGTTTGTCTCTAAACCGAATTCGAGGGACGCCATCTTGGATGACGTCATTTAAAGGAACCATCATTCTTCGTTAGGACATCGGAAGAAGAGTTTGGCTCCGCCTCGGCTGGATAGAAGATGGACTCACTCCGCTCCGATTGATTGAAGATAGAAGATGCCGCTTGGATGAAGACTTCTGCTGGATGGAGGACCTCTTCTGCCCCGATCGGATGAAGACTTCTGGCTGGATCGGATGAAGACTTGTGCCGGTCCGGATGTCCTCTTCTGTCCCATCGGTGCCCGGCTGGCTGAAGACGGCTCAAGGTAGGGTGATCTTCAATAGGGTAGTGTTTTTTTAAGGGGGGATCGGGTGGGTTTTAGAGTAGGGGTGTGTGGGTGGTAGGTTGTAATGTTGGGGGGGGTATTGTATTTGTTTTTTTTACAGGTAAAAGAGCTGATTACTTTGGGGCAATGCCCCGCAAAAAGCCCTTTTAAGGGCTGGTAAAAGAGCTGATTACTTTGTAATTTAGTTTAGGATAGGGAATTTTATTATTTTGAGGGGCTTTTTTATTTTATTAGGGGCTTAGATTAGGTGTAATTAGATTAAAATTCTTGTAATATTTTTTTATTTTTTGTAATTTAGTGTTTGTTTGTTTTTGTAATATAGTTTAGTTTATTTAATTGTATTTTATGTTAGATAAGTGTAGTTAATTTATTTAATTAATTTATTGATAGTGTAGTGTTAGGTGTATTTGTAACTTAGGTTAGGATTTATTTTACAGGTAATTTTGTAATTATTTTAACTAGGTAGCTATTAAATAGTTATTAACTATTTAATAGCTATTGTACCTAGTTAAAATAAATACAAAGTAGCCAGTAAAATAAATATAAATCGTAAAATAGCTACAATGTAACTATTAGTTATATTGTAGCTATATTAGGGTTTATTTTATTGGTAAGTATTTAGTTTTAAATAGGATTAATTTATTTAATTATAGTAATTTTATTTCGTTTTATTTAAATTATATTTAAGTTAGGGGGGTGTTAGGGTTAGGGTTAGACTTAGGTTTAGGGGTTAATAACTTTATTATAGTAGCGGCGACGTTGGGGCGGGAGATTAGGGGTTAATAATTGTAGGTAGGTGGCGGCAATGTTAGGGACGGCAGATTAGGGGTTACTACAATTTATTATAGTGTTTGCAAAGCGGGAGTGCGGAGGTTTAGGGGTTAATACATTTATTAAAGTTGCGGCGATGTCCGGTCAGCAGATTAGGGGTTAATAATTGTAGGTAGGTGGCGGCGACATTGGGGGGGAGCAGATTAGGGGTTAATAAATATAATATAGGTGTCGGCGATGTTAGGGGCAGCAGATTAGGGGTTCATAGGTATAATGTAGGTGGCGGCGATGTCCAGTCGGCAGATTAGGGGTAAAATAATTTTATTATAGTGTTTGTGATGTGGGGGGGCCTCGGTTTAGGGGTTCATAGGAAGTTTATGGGTGTTAGTGTACTTTGTAGCACTGTAGTTAAGAGCTTTATGTTCCGGCGTTAGCCCATAAAACTCTTAACTACTGACTTTTAAATGCATTAGGAGTCTTGGAGGTAGAGGCTGTACCGCTCACTTCTTCCAAGACTTGTAATACCAGCGTTAGGCAAATCCCATTAAAAAGATAGGATACGCAATTGACGTAAGGGGATTTGCGGTATGGAAAAGTTGCGGGGGAAAAAGTGAGCGGTACACCTGTACCTGCCATACTCGTAATACCAGCGGGCGTTAAAAAGCAGCGTTAGGACCCCTTAACGCTGCTTTTTAAAGCTAACGCAGAACTCGTAATCTAGGCGATTATTAACACATTATTTGATGTTTTACTTTGTGAGTTTAATGTATTTTTAAATAATATACACTCATTTCACATATGATGACTTCAACACACTCCAAAAAAGTTGGACAGTCGACTGTTTACCACTGTGTAACATCATCTTTTCTTTTAATAACACTTACTAAGCGTTTGGACACTGAAGACACCAGTTAGTTAAGTTTAGCAAGTGTAATTTTTCCCCATTAATTCATTATGCATGTTTTCGGCTGCGCAACTGTACGGGGCCTTCGTTGCATTATTTTGCGCTTCATAATGCACCACACATTCTCAATTGGAGACAGGTCAGGACTGCAGGCAGGCCATGCTAGCACCCGCATTCTCTGTTTATGCAACCATAAAATGTGGTTTGGCGTTGTCCTGCTGGAAAATGCATCCCTGAAAAAGACGACGTCTGGATGGCAGCATATATTGCTCCAAAATGTATACATATCTTTCTGCATAATGGTGCCCTCACACATGTGCAAGTTACCCTTGCCATTGGCACTGACACATCCAGATACCATGACATACGCTGAGGAAGAAGGAACCAATTTTCAATCCTTTGAAACGCGTCAGGGTACTTCTCTGTTTTATCGAATTATTTTTTATTGAAATTTTATTATGCTGCACATTTTATACAAATACTTGGTACCTGTTACTGGACTATTTATATCACTTATACCAATCGCTATATGCTGATGTTTGGAGCTGTATATTTGGGATTATCTACATACACGCTATAAATATACCTCATAGTGCTTGAGGTTAACCAATGTGAGTTTAATGATTGCTTGCTTTACTTTCATCATATATTAAAAACGTAATTACACTATATATGATTCTTCTCTTTTATGGGCTCATCGCCCTGTGAGTAAATTAAATTTAAAGCTACGTACTCCAAGAGGTGGATGGCATACTTGAATATCCTGGGAGGAAAGCATTGGATGTTTATCTACTCAGTACTACATACTCCAAGAGGTGGACGAGAGCTGTAAAGATACTCCACACAACACCGGATCTACTTGTACCAGTATTTCAATACCCCTTCCAGTGCAGCAACTTACCTCATTAGATTGAGGTAAATTCTGGTAAAGGGATCTACATTACTAAAGAATACCTAAGAGAATATTTAAGTGGACACTTTTAATCCTGTATTATCTTTTGCACTTTATATTCTATAAGACTGTGTAACCACAATATTCATCTTTACTATAACATCCATACAGTTTATGTTTTTTATGTTTCTGTCTTAGATTAGGAATCTTAAAGCGCTGTTATACTCTTGCACATATACAGTATATATATATATATATAGGTATATAAATATATATTGTACCAAAAAACATCAGATATATGTATAAATATTTATTTATGAATAAATAGAACATTTTCTTATATGTGAAGAACATTGGAATGTGTAATATTAATATTTTCATGTCGGGTTAGCGCACATGAGAATATGCAATCAGGTTTGCGTGAGAGTGGGGTGTTAGGTTTCTTCTTAGGTTAATCACAGGGTTTAGTATTGTCCAATAGGATCATTGCACTATGTATATAGGGCAGAGTAAAATGGCAGCCAATCATGTCCATGAATAAGGAATTGCCGAAACATGTAGAGTAGATTGGACCTTTGCCATGACATATCTGCAGAATTGTTTTTAAGCTCTGTTGCTCATATTTGCTGAATGAATAAAGAAGAAAAGTGCTTTTAATGGATCACAGTGTTTTTTTGTCTATTTGTTGCATTACCTCTTACTACACACAGCTTGATCCTTTGAAGCCTGGCAAGACAGCAGCACAGAGATTGTGTATCCAGGGCTGATCATGGATCGCATACAGTGACCCGAACGGCTAGGTCCAACGTCTGACGTCACACACTAACGAAGAAGAACGGAACGGGGCACAGACCAGAGCTGTTATCCATCAGTGATGTATTTTTGGCTATGGAATGTACCCTAGTGAAGGAATATAAAACTTGGTGGGACCAAAGATCATTGGAAAAATACTGGACCCTTGATTTGATACCCAGGGGGTTGAGTTTGCGTAAAGTCCCTACCTTTCAAGTTAAAGATGCCACTTTTATACATGACTTGAATAAGATATTAGGTGACTGCTCTAAAAGACTTATGCAATTAATCATAAGGTTTAAGCAAGGTCAACTTGCTAAGATTAGAGAGGAGTTGAATAACATACAAGCTCAATTAAATGAGTTCTTAGAGCATCCCAAGTATAATGAATTAGATAAATTGTTAAGTGATATGATCATTAAATTTAGAACAGAAATTGACGATTTTAAACTAAGGAAATTTACAAGGGATAACAATGATTACCTCAATAACAAGGTATACCAAGACTGGCCCTAGAGAAAACAGGCCTAGATTTAGGAGGAACAGGAACTGGTCCAAAGGGGGAGCCAGTGGGGATGAGAAAAAAAGTGACATTCCCAGAGGTAGAAAGTACGGTCGAGGAACCTGACCATAGATCTGACGATTACTGCACTACATTGACTCTAGTGGTGCTTCTGGTGATGAAGCACAGGTGACCGCACCTAGAAGTGTTTTGAAGAAAACACCTAGTTTATCCACTGACCCAAGAATGACATTGGTAAACAAAACCAATAAAAATGCTAGTACTAAACCAAGAGGTAATGTCACTGACAAACGACAGCAAGAGTTCCTTAAAGACAGTGAAGGGGACATTAGACCCCCAACGTTTGCAATGCAGGCAGTAGCCACTACCAAGGAGCAGGCTTTTTAGGTAGCCCCCAAAGGAGTAGAAGGAGTAAGAGGAAACATAGGCCAAGAAGAAAAGGGAAAAATCAGGGCCCAGCCAAGGAGAAACAAGTACAAGGTTTAAAAGTTATAAATTTGTCAAATGTTGAACTAACTGACTCACAGGTAGAGGTTTTAAGTTTGGGATTGGGGTTTGTCCCCACAAATAAATTTAATCTCTTTGAAACTATTGTCGATTTAAACAGAATTGTTAGGGACCTAACACTAAAGAAATTTTTCTGGGTTCATGACACCACAGAAGATATTGAAACAATGGATAATGCCATAATTACAAACAATATGGAAGAGAGCCAATCTAGTGTTTCCCACATCCTTGATATCATAGATTTCAAAGAGGGTATGGACTATCCGACCCTTGACAAATTAGGGGCTCTTAGTTCACATCCCAAGGGCATTATTAAGACCAAAAACACGGGATTTAAGCACAAATCTATCTTCTACACCACTAGAGTCAGAGGACCCTTCTTGGAGGCGTTTCATCACAGAGTAGAAGATTTGATTAAGCTTTCAGAACAACCTAATAAGATAACACATAATTTGAGTCATGTTCAGAAAATGGCATTGAATCAGCTGGGTAAAAGGGAAGACATTGTAATTAAACAGGCGGATAAGTGGGGCTGTATAGTTGTCATGGGAAGGACTGAATATGTAAAATAGGCACTACGACAGTTAACAGACACTCAGGTATATAGTGACTTAAGTTCTAACTCGACAGAGAGATTTGGTACTGAGTTACGGCACTTGTTGGATGACGGTCTGATGAGTGATGAGGGGATTCTTTGATCCTAAAACCTTTGACTATTTGATGGTACAGAGGCCGGTTATTCCCATATTCCATCACCTCCCCAAGGTGCATAAAACCTTGGAGGAGTGTCAAGGTATATGGGTATATGTAAGGTTAATAAATATATATTTAAATCATATATTTCAAGATTAATAAATATATATCTTAAATCAGATATTTTGCTGGTCAGTAGAAAATGACTCATTTCATTCAGAAGGGTTGACCTCAACCATGTTTAATTCTCCCCCACTTTTTCAATTACACAGGAAACTCATAAAGATTACTTTAAAAGAGACATTCCTAGCTAAAGTGAGAACAATAGAGCATTTGGTTTGATTAAAAAGTAACAGCAATTTCAGAAACCTTATGTGTGATTGCCTGGGAACCATTGTTAAAAGACAGCATTCTGATACCTAGATCAGGATACATGCCCATATATGGGTTTCCTCCAACCGAGATACAGCCGATCCGTCTGTGTATATTTGAAGCTCAAAACATCTTTCAAAAGAACTGACAATTAGCACGAATTTGTTAAGTGACTCATGTTGTGTAACTGCTGACCACTATCTTTACTCTAAAACCATCTATAGTTTGTGTCTCACAAATTTTGGAAAAAAACAACAACTCTGTTTACTATAAAACCCCCCTTGCCAAATAGCTTCAGATATGTTTGAAAGATAACAGTCTCTGAAGCTAACAGCACTGCAGGAGGGCAAAAACCAAGTAGACAAACAGAGACACTTCACAGCCCTTGGATGACACAAATAAAAATAAATACATTTTTTTTTTTTACAAAGGGAGTGAGACCAATAGCTTCAGATATATTTGAGATGATTCAAATAGCCCATATATGTATATATATGTTGAAATGATACATATTATACTAAATAAATAGTTGCTGCAGTGAATAGATATATGAAAAATAGATTCAAACTGTAATAATCCCATGGTTTAACTATGTGTAACATAATTTTTCTATTTTTCAGATGGAGTGCCTGCATGGGATACCTGAACCATGTCATATGATTATATACAAGATGGTTATGAAAGTTTAAACACGGCTCTGAAAACATATTATATATATGAATGCCGTTAATTTCAGAAACAGGATACATTATTTTAATATAATATACTGTGTTTCATATCAAAATGATCAGAAAATTCATAAGATATTACTTATCCAAAACAAATATTGTGAATAGTTGTTGCAGTAAATTATGATAAAATGAATAACCATTTCATAGAAATACTGATTTAAGTTTGTTAAAATGTTTTGAAATGGTATTGCTGTATTTGTTTGTGTTGCAACGCTGCCACCGAAGGGCCAAAACCAGTATAGCAGTTAAGAGATTTAACTGTTTAAAGGATGCGTTTCCATAACAACAATGTATACTAAACCAATTATCCAATGACAAGGGACAAGCAAAAAGGGGGGTGAACGAAACAGGTCATCAATGATTACATATAATGGGAGTATTTAATGCACAAGGGACAGTTGTCTGTAACTTGCTGAAACTAGTGATCTGATTTTGGCTGCGATATACCTGGGAACATTTCACTAAGCAAGGAGCTCAAAACTTAACCTTGATTTATGCAATAACTTTCCTTCGAATGAGATGACCTAAAGACCGCTACGAATTGGTTCAAAATTGGTGAAGTATATTGTTCTAATTTTCAAAACTTGAAACAAAAAGGGAACTGGTGAGAGCATAGTCAATTTGTATTTAATAGATTTAGAGAACAGTCTGCATTTTTACTAGTATTCAGCCTGTGTATGGTTAAACAAATCTATAGTTATAACTCAGAATTGGGTTTTTGTATAAATAATATATACAATTTCTGATGTTTTAATAGAAGTGTGTATTGTACTATGGTTTAAATTAGCACTGTAAATCGTATTGCTGAATGCTTGTAGCTACTACTTTAAGTCTCATTGTAATACTTTAAATGCAGCTCTGAATGAAAGGTTGGTTTTAAAGATATATTTTTCTGGGCTTTGTAAGAAGGATAGCATATCTTAATAGTTGGTTTTAACGTGTATAATAATATTTCATATTCTGGTATTACAAATATATTTCAAAATGTTCATGGATATTAACTAAATAAAAGAATTCAGATATTTATATTAATTGTATGGTTTCTAGTAGATGCATGTTGGTTAAGGGTTTCTATTCTAAGGATAATTATTATTTGTATTGTGTTATAACCCTGCCATAAGCTGATATATTATTTGGAGAGCACTACTTAGATTCTTATCATAAATATACTGACAGGAGGTGAAAGGAAGACCCATTTTTTCGGGTATAGGGTCTCTGTTTGAAAAACTATCAAGTTGGATTGAGTCCCTTCTGCAGCCGATCATCCATTTTTTGCCATCCTACCTTAAAGACACCACACACCTGATGAAGGTTATGGAAGGTGTTGAGTGGGGGACTGATTGTATGTTGATGATGGTGGACGTAGTGGGTCTCTACTCAGCAATTCCACATGTACATGGCATTAAAGATGTGAAATATATGCTACAATACTTTAGCAATTATCATGAGGCCCTCTCGTTCCTCCTCACCCACAATTACTTTAAGTTTGAACAAACTTTTTATCTCCAAAGGTGTGGGACAACGATGGGGGCAAAATTTGCCCCATCATACGCCAACCTATTCATGGGTTGGTGGGAAATGCCCACGTCTTTGAAGATATTAACCCATTCAGAGAGAAAATCAAATCTTACATGAGATTTATTGATGATCTCTTATTCATCTGGGTAGGAGGAGTCAGAGAAGCACAAGAGTTTGTGGCCTACCTCAATTCTAATGAGGTGGGCCTTTAATTCACTTTGCAGATTGAGGCTGACATCATACCCTATTTGGATGTTAAATTGAAGGGAGACGTATCGAATGGAAGGATTCTTACCTCTCTGTATCGTAAGCCCATTACATCCAACTCTTTGCTCCATGCAAAGAGTAATCATCTTCGCCACACAGGATTTGGGGTTGCCAAGGGGCAGTTCATGAGGATTAAATGGAACTGCTCCTTGGAAGAGGACCTCAACAGAGAGAGTGAAATATTAACAGCTCTTGACAGAGAGAGGCTATTCACAAAAAGTGATCTAGACTAGATCAGACTAGATTGGAATAGCATGCTAAGGAGTGTTCCCAAGGTGCTAACTTATAACAGAAGAGGCTATGATGTACTCAGACCAACACTAGTCATGACCTACAGCTTGCAATTTAATGACATCTGCAAAATCAGTAAGCACCTGCCTATATTACCAGCAGACAGCTTAAAAGAATATGTATCTAACGGATGCAACTTTGTATTGAGACGTGCATGCACTATAGGTAATTTGGTGGTTCCTAGTATGCCTAAGGAATAAAGTTAAGACCAGTAGCAGATGGCTAAATGTCAAAGCACACTTTAAATGCCATTACTCTAAGTGCATAGCATATCAGCACTGCAAAGTTGCCTCTAATTTCCAATTAAAGACAACTAACATGGTTTTTGACCTCACCAGCTGCACTAACTGTAGGACCACCTTTGTGGTATACTTGGTGGAGTGCTCATGATGTAATGGGCAGTATGTTGGGTGCACAACCAGGGAGGCACACTCCAGAATAAGGGAGCACCTGAATGACATCTCCCACAATGACGAATGCTCTGGACTCTCAAAGCACTTTATATCTGCACATGGGGGTGATGTATCATCATTGTCGTGGCAGGTGATTGACTGTGTTTGGAACCCTCCAAGGGGGGGGGGGGTGACAGAACAGCAATGTTAATGCTGCGTGAAGCATTCTGGATTTTCAAATTGAAAACCAGGAGACCCCATGACTTCAACATACCGCAAACCGACTTACGTAAACTTCGTAAACCCTTTTTTCTATGGGTTTTCCACATCGCCGGTATTACGAGTCTGTCCTGAGAGGCCAAAAAGTGAGCGGTACACCCTCTACCTCCAAGATTCCATAGCATTCTAAAGTCAGTAGTTATGAGTTTTACACTACAAAAGTGCTAAAAAGTATACTAACACCCATAAACTACCTATTAGCCCCTAAGCCGAGGCCCTCCCGCATCGCAAACACTATAATAAAAATATTAACCCCTAATCTGCCGCTCCAGACATCGCCGCCACTAGAATAAACATATTAACCCCTAAACAGCAGCACTCCCGCCTCGCAAACACTAGTTAAATATTATTAACCCCTAATCTGCTGCCCCAATATCGCCGCCACCTACTTACATTTATTAACCCCTAATCTGCCGTCCCCAACGTCGCTGCCACTATATTAAATGTATTAACCCCTAAATCTAAGTCTAACCCTAACACCCCCTAACTTAAATATAATTTAAATAAATCTAAATCATATTACTATAATTAACTAAATTATTCCTATTTAAAACTAAATACTTACCTATAAAATAAACCCTAAGCTAGCTACAATATAACTAATAGTTACATTGTAGCTAGCTTAGGGTTTATTTTTATTTTACAGGCAAGTTTTTATTTATTTTAACTAGGTAGAATAGTTACTAAATAGTTATTTAGTAACAACCAATAGAATGGCAGCTCAATCCTATTGGCTGATTGCATCAGCCAATAGGATTTTTTCTACCTTAATTCCGATTAGCTGATAGAATTGTATTGTATTTTTTTTTTACAGGTAAAAGAGCTGATTTCTTTGGGGTAATGCCCCACAAAAGGCCCTTTTAAGGGCTATTGATAGTTTAGTTTAGGCTAGGGGGTTTATTATTTTGGGAGGGCTTTTTTTATTTTGATAGGGCTATTAGATTAGGTGTAATTAGATTAAAGATCTGTAATTTGTTTTTTATTTTCTGTAATTTAGTGTCTGTTTTTTGTTATTTAGCTAATTTAATTTAATTTATTTATTTGTATTTAATATAGGAAATGTATTTAATTGTAGGGTTAGGTTAGGTGTTAGTGTAACTTAGGTTAGATTTTATTTTACAGGTCAATTTGTATTTATTTTAGCTATTTAGTTATTAAATCATTAATAACTATTTAGTAACTATTCTACCTAGTTAAAATAAATACAAACTTGCCTGTAAAATAAAAATTAACCCTAAGCTAGATACAATGTAACTATTAGTTATATTGTAGCTAGTTTAGGGTTTATTTTATAGGTATTTAATTTTAAATAGGAATAATTTAGTTAATTCTAGTAATTTTATTTAGATTTATTTAAATTATATTTAAGTTAGGGGGTGTTAGGGTTAGACTTAGATTTAGGGGTTAATACATTTAATATAGTGGCGGCGACGTTGGGGCAGCAGATTAGGGGTTAATAATTAGGGGGTAATCTAGCCGATAGTTAACTATAGTATTTATTACACACAGTGCAGGTTAAGCACAAGTGTCCTTATATAAGGGAATAGATGGTATCATGAGGACTAATTAAGTAACACTAGATGAGTAAAATAAAGAAGTTGTCATGATGGGATATCTGTGCATATTACTTAGAAGCACAACAGCTGATAAATAGAGATAACATGCTCATTTTGAGGTTTACAATATTTGTGGGTTTTGTTTATCAAAATTAATTAAACTGGGTAATGTAAGGCTATTCACAATAATAATTTGTCATTATTAAATATATGACTTTATGAAAGAGCAAAACAGCAAGCCACAATAGGTGTAGACATTTCTAGATAGCAAAAGGTACACAAGATGTTAATCACAGGGATTAGTATTGTCCAATAGGATCATTGCACTATTTATATAGGGCAGAGTAAAATGGCAGCCAATCATGTCCATGAATAAGGAATTGCCGAAACATGTAGGGCGGATTGGACCTTTGCCATGACATTTCTGCAGAATTGTTTTTAAGCTCTGTTGCTCATATTTGCTGAATGAATAAAGAAGAAAAGTGCTTTTAAATGATCGCAGTGTTCTTTCGTCTATTTGCTGTTAGGTTTCTCTAGCACTTATTTTTCTCCATTGAGTTCTATCGGGGAATACGTGAACAGTAGATTTTTTGCGCTCTTTTACTTTCAACTCATGATACATGTGCAACCCGACAAGCACAAAATGCTTACTTCTAGCGCAGATAACACTCGAGTGGGAGCATTAATTAGCACTCCACTTATGATCTGGTCCGTAATTGTTATTACAATAAGCTGGTGCAGAGAGTGCCTATGTTTCACTCCCTGCTGTATTTACATCTTTCAAATTTAAGATGGATTACGTAAAAGAACCCCTGTTACATATAGCATTAAGCATACGTCTTCTAGAGACAAAACACATTTTAAACAAGAAACACTAGCTTGGTCTAAAAGACCCTCCTTATGGCTCCATATGTAGCAGAAACTGGTTTCACATAAGGTATGAATATCATGTGTTCTAGAAGTATACTATTTGTATTGTTGTGATTGTGACAGTTCCACCAAACAACTGTTCTCAGTATTACCCATAAGGATGTCTGCTGCAAATAATAGGTACTGTATAGTGTGTGAGAATAGCTACAGCTACCGTTGATCAAATTCTCAGTATAGTTCACCAGGTTCATCAAAAAGTCTCATGTAATCCTAAACTCCTCATTGTTTTTTAGATGGTAGAACAAAATATACTGAGAACGAAATCTGCAAACAGCTTTTCCAGAAACAAAATTTGCAGGCCCACGTTTTCAGAAAAATCCCCAGGTATGTCCCCAAACTATCCACCATCTGACAAGATCTAAAGTACAGCCTTGCCAAGATGAAAATAAGGGCTGCAAAGAGATAGAGCCCCAATAATATATAGCTCATTGCAGAAAACGTGTTATGCTTTTATAGTCTGATTTTTTTGTGTGGCAAATATATATTTTGTCTTTTTATTGATATAAAAATAGACATGAATGATTAAATTCCTTTGAAACTCTTGTGAATCAAATAATATTAGACCAACCAAGTTCTGCTTCTGTACCCCCATACTGCTCCTTGTATTGTTTAACCTCCATAGGTGGTTGAAGGTCCCCATTTGGCAGTGTTTCATGTTGACAGCAAGATTATGCAATAAGTAATACAACCTTATATAAAGATCCCCTAAATAGATTAAAGGGACATAAAACAAGTTGGGATAGAGACAAAATATAATAGTATGTACTTTAATTACTTTACCTGCAAATTTATACTGCATTGCCTTTTTTTATTTTCTAAATTGTAAAGCTCTAACTCCCCCCAACACATTTCCTTCTATGACTGTATCTATATCTATTGTTGTTTTGGTAGAATGCAAAAGTGAATAGGGATTATCTGCTGGGGCAGGAATAGAAGCTGTGAGCTCAGTTGACAAAATAATTCCTGTGTCTAAACACTGATAAAGAGAGAGGGGGAGTTGGCTTCTCCAGGCAGCTTAGCTACGTTATTAATTTTGCTTACTTTTGAAAAATATTTTAAAATACTTGCCAGTAATTTAAAAAAAAATATATGCAAACTATTTTTAATTGATTAGCTCTTTTAGGATATGGATGGATCTCAACCTACTTAACATACTGAGTTTGAGATACTTAAATAATTTGATGAAACAAAGAGGTTTATTCTTTTTTCTTTTTTTTAACCAAAGGCCATGCTGTAGCAGGCCCAAATAAGAACTGTTTTTGTCCTGGAATTAGAAACAAGGGATTGCCCCATAAGCAAGAATTAGAATAATATAGATTATAGGTAAAGGTATCTATTAATGCCCCAAAATCAAATGATTTTTGTACCAGGAAGGTATAATAACCCTCATAAGCAATATTAGTGTGATGGGGGTGCTCACTGTCCTAATACGTAAGTGAGAAAGAAAGAGAAGAGAAAGTGGACAGTAATAGAGCACTCAAAATGTACTAATTAATACAATATTGAGGTAGGAAAAGCCACCAAAGAAGGGATATAAATGAAAAATTAACATGTATTAATGGAACTAATAAAATATGTGGACTAACCGTGTAGGTGTATATAAAATTTACATTAAAAGAGGAAAATACACACATAGAGATGAGAACAGTAATACCAGATATCTTAAATATAAGTCAAATAAAGGCAATGTCAAACCCTCAGAACTGTACAAACCAGAAACGGCTCACGGACTGCACAGAAAATGTAACTACAAAAGAGGATTGACCTCACAACAATGTCTATAAAGTGCAGTACTGGAGCGGTAAGTACCGTTCCGAGATTGAAACGCCAGGAGCCAAAACATAATGATAAATTACTACCAATCTAGTCTAAATTGCTATTGTAAAGAACATAATTATGGCATAACTGGTCTCTACTTGTGCCTGATGCGCATTTTGCCGTGTCTCGGCTTTCTCAAAGGCTAACCTGACTTGGGGAAGCCATCCTACCCAAAAGGAATTGTGCAACCAATCAGGGATGCGAAAAGTTACACCCCCCCGATCCAGACCTATCACTAAGGCCCTCCTATCATTGGATAGGCATGTATCACGTGACTATGACGTCACTAATGTTTTTATCTAGTAGGATATTAAATATTTAACTGTGAAATCATTACGAGGGTATAATTACTCAAAATGAATGGAAAAACCCTCATCAAAGGGATGGAGTATACTTATAAATGGCATTTCCAAGTGACAGAATGCAGGTTAAAATACTACAGGCAATGATTAAAACAAACAGTATTATAGACTCATATTCTCAAACCATCACTAAAAATTATGAATTGATGAAACCAAAAAAACGGCAACAGAGACATTTCAAAATCGCAGATGTTTACAATGTTGATCTTATCATAATTAGAAAAAAGACAGATATATTAAGTCAGTAATTCTCCTGAGTATATATCCCATATTAAAGATACATAGTAAACCTAGGACCCCTAATAGGAGTGATAACAAAGTATGACATGTATAGATTCAATAAACGGTGTGCAACAGAGTACACAAAATAGTACAACCATTTATTTTCCATTCAGAAATCTTGATATTACCGGTGGTTCACATAGATTTAAATGGGAATGAAACACAGTTCCATTGAAAATAAATACAGTTATGTTAACCAGAACCAGTTTGCAAGTTTTGAGGTTACAAATACTATTATTGCTGCAGTATATTCCCACCACCCACTACATATTAGCAAATATTGACCAGTTAAATGCCGGTGTGTCATTAATAATAGATATTAGTTGATTAGATGGTATTAGACCTGTATTATTTGATGGTGAGGGCAATATATTGTTGACTGAAATTGTTGTATATCCATATTATTGATAATATACTATCAACAGACCAGTTCTGTATAGACTTATTTGCTTAGTTTAACTAATGAATACAGAAAATGTGGCATGCTTTTGCATTGGCTTATTTATAAGAAAGAGCCATAGCCATCTTGTTCATTAAGGCCTGTAGGGGTAAAGGTGTTCAGCCAAAATATCCATCTACATTCTGCTTGCAAAAGCATTGCCTCAACATTTCCACCTCTGATACCTGGTTTGATTACCTGTAATACTGAGATTTTTAAATCTGGTTTGGTTCCATGAATTTTTAGATAATGTCGGACGACAAGAGTAAGAATTTTGTCTTTTTTCTTATCACTTTCACAATTTTTAATAGTATTCATGTGCTCTCCCAATCTTATACGCAGTTCACGTGTAGTTATCCCTATGTACCTTTTGCCACTGTAAGGTTACCCAGTATCTGTGTAATTTCAAACTGGATCTGCAACTGCAGATCTTAAAATTGTTTAGATGTATCACTTGGCACAAGGACTAATTTAAATTGGTTAGATGTATCACTTGGCACAAGATTAATTCATAGAAAATAATCGAAAAGGTGCTTTAAGTGAATTGATACATTTGAACAATTTAATACTTTTAGCAGAGACAAGTATCAACTTGCTGCCAAATATAATGAAGGCTCAGGCGTAAAGGTTAATTATAACCGTTATAGTATGGAGAACAGAAAGTCCCAATGATCAGACACAGTTGCAGTTTGGGAGAAATGCAAAACTGATTGCGATATATACTGTATATACAGCAAGTTGTTAATCCCAAGTATACACACAGCAGGTTGTAGCTGTAATTAGAAGTCAGTATCACAAACAACTGGTTACAACTCCTTCCAGTGGAGAGACAGTATGTTCCGGTAACCAAACTCAAAGAATGACGACAGAGGTGGCTGTGTCAAACTCCGGTAATGGAGCGAAAATGAGGCAGCCAGAAAGTCAATCAGACAAGAGAGAATCGTCACAAGTGGGTGTGTCAAAGTCCGGTAACGGAGAGAATATGGAAAACAAAGTTATAGTATAGGTTGATTAGCTCTTTATAACCAACAAGGAAGTCTGTACCTGAACGAAGTATTTAGGCTGAGAGTCAGAACAGCGTTCCCCACGAGGATGATATCACAATAGTTCAAAGCTGAGTAACTTGCAGTAGATATGTTTCAGGCCACGTAGCAAACAGGAGTTGATAGGAAATCTACTCTGGAGAGAAGCAAAGGCTGCTCAGGGAAAACTTTGTAATCCAAATAGCGTTGAAACGATAGTAGAATCTCCAAGAGAGAGAGCTACATATGGCTCAACACAATGTTACAAACACAATAACTAAGCACCTGCGTGATGTCAGAGAGCAGGTTAAGTAGAGGAAGTAGGCAGGGTTAGAGAAGCAAGTCTGTAATAGGTTACAGGGTAAGAAAGAATATTTTCCTGACATGACTCCCCCCGTCAAGCAAGCCGTCTTACGGCTTGCAATCTAGGTCGATGAGGATACCTCCTATGAAATTGTGAAATGAGTCTTGGGGCGTTAACATGTGATGAGGGTTCCCAGGTATCATTATCAGGGGAATAACCATTCCAAGGGACTAGGTACTGTAGTTATCCATCTAGTATCCGGGAGTCTAATAAATCTTGTACCTCGTAAACATCAGAATCCAGAAGAACAGGTGTTGGGGGCAACACGAATTTGGTGGATCCAGAATCAGTAGCTGGTTTAAGCAGAGACACGTGAAACGTGGGATGAATTGTAAGTGATGGGGGGAGTTGAAGGGTAACGGCATTGGGATTAATAATACGTGTGATTGGAAAAGGTCCAATAAATAGGCTGGCTAATTTTTTTCTCGGTATTTGTAATTTAAGATTCTTAGTTGATAGCAACACCTTGTCACCAACTGTATATTGAGAAGGTGTCTCCTTCTAAAGTCGTAGTATTTATTTTGGTTATTTTGAGCTATTTGTATATTTGTTTGGAGAAGCTGAAAGTTTTCAGTTAGTTTGTCAACTAGGTCGTCAACACTCAGGCAAGGGGACGTTTCTGTTAGACATGTGCGTTTCGATTCGGAATGAATCGAAATTCGGACGAATTTGTTAAATTCAGAGATTCGGATCGATTTGAATTTCCGAATTACCGTAGTACCGAATCTACCGAATAAATCAGAATTAGTTTATTCGTTACATTCAGATGGCCATGGATTACACTAGTATTGCACAGTATATTAGGTTATATCACTCTGCTATGGGTTACACCTAATATACAGTACATAATACTAGTCTAATACACAGCACATCCCACCTAACACATACCGAAATTCCGAATTTCTGAACCGAACCAAATCCAGCCGAATTTATTCGAATCTGAATGAATCCGAAATGAATTCATTAAAAATTTTCCGAATTCGAATCGATCCGAACTGAAATTCGAAAACATCCGAATCGATCCGAACCGAACCGAAACAAATTTTTCGGCCATGCACAAGTCTAGTTTCTGTTGTTAGTAAAGACATCTTAGGGTGATAAGCAAAATTGGCGAAAAAAGGAGTCATGTTAGATGAAGAATTGAGCGTATTATTGTAAGCAAATTCAGCCATAGATAGGTAATTCATCCAATTGTTTTGATGGAAAGCATAGTAACACCTCAAATACTGTTCCAACCATTGGTTTAAATGTTCTGATTGTCCATTAGTTTGGGGGTGAAAAGCAGTACTGAAGCGATGATCAACTTGCATCTTTATACAGAGATGTTTCCATAATCGAAAGGTAAATTGGCTGCTTCTGTCAGTGGTGAGAATAGATGACTCCAAGGTTTCTCTGGAACCTGTATGGGCATTAGTAAACCATATGGAGGTTTCTTTTCAGATTTTGAAGTGGTACAAGTGATACAACCTTGTATATAATCTTGTATGTCGTTAAACATCTTGGGCCACCAGTAATTCCTTCCAAGTAATTCTTGTGTCCTTTTATAACCTGGATGTCCAGACAAGGGAGAGTCATAATGTTGTTTTATTAAATCGGACCTGAGTTCTTCAGGTATATAAACTTTACTACCAAAATAATAGAGACCATTAGAGTTCTTTACGATATTTTTAGGTAGATGTTTGTCAGTTAGTATAGCCTTTTGGATTTTGGAGGTGAAATTTGGCATTAACCCCAGAAAGTTTTCATGTGGGATTATGGAATTAGAGGTTTGGCAAGATGTAGGTTTCTGGTCTCTTCTAGATAATGCATCAGCCTTACCATTTTTGGAGGCTGGTCTGTAGATTATTTGATAGTTAAATCTGCTGAAATATAAACTCCAATGTACTTGCCTTGCAGAAAGAGTTTTATTCCTTTGTAGGAATTCAAGATTTTTATGATCCGTATAAATGATGATTGGTAACAGTGTTCACTCCAAAAGATGTCTCCAGTATTCAAAAGATCTCTTGATGACTAGTAACTATTTTTCCCCTATAGGATAATTAATCTCAGGTGGAGACATTACCTTGGAAAAATAGGCTACAGGATGTAATGGATCAAAGTGTTTTTTTTCTCTTAGAGAGCACAGCACCTAAGGCGTAATCTTAAGAGTCCACTTCTAGGAAATACTGCAAATCTGGATCCGGGAATCGGAGTATGGGAGCAGTAGAGAATGAATCCTTCAAGAATTCAAAAGCTTGAGTAGCCTTAGCATCCCAATGAAATGGTGTTGTAGAACCAGTAAGGGAGGTAAGTGGTTTAGCGATTTTAGAGAACCCTTTTATGAACTTCCTATAATAATTACTGAAACCTAGGAACCGTTGTAATTCCTTACAATTGGTGGGTGTGGGCCAATTTTTAACAGCTTCCACCTTGTTCTCCTGCATCTGGATACCGTTAGGAGATATGGCATAACCTAGGAAAGATATTTTATCAGTATGAAAGAGACATTTTTCAGCATTGGCATATAGTTGATGAACTTGGAGTCTAGAAAGAACCCAGCTAACATGTTTGATATGTTCTTTCAAATTCTGGTAATATATTAAGATGTCATCAAGGTACACCACAACACAACTATCAAGGATATCTCTAAAAACATCATTAATAAAGTGCTGGAAGGCGGCTGGGGCATTGCATAACCCGAATGGCATGACCAAATACTCGAAGAGACTATATCTGGTTCTAAAAGCAATCAACCATTCGTCGCCTTCCCTTATACAAATTAGATTGTACGCCCCCCTCAGATGTAATTTAGTAAAAAATGTTGCTTGTTGTAACCGCTCGATTAATTCTGGGATCAATGGCAATGGATATCTGCTTTTTATTGTTATTTTATTGAGCTCCCTATAGTCGATGATAGGACGTAATGTTTGATCCTTGTTCTTAACGAAGAACATACCTGCTCCAGCAGGTGAGACAGAGGGCCTAATAAATCCCTTTTTTAAATTTTCATCTAAATAAGTCTTTAGATGAAGCAATTCAGGTTGGCTTAAAGGATATCGGTGTCCATAGGGGACCGTTGAACCTGGTTTCAGATCTATCGGACAATCGTAAACACGATGAGGGGGCAGGTTTTCTGCTTCCCGTTTACTGAAAACTCCAGTAAATTCTGAATACATCTTAGGGATAAGATCTGGTTCCTCTGTTATATGTAACATGGGAGAATGGTTATAGCAGGTTCTATGACAGTAAGATGAAGTTAGGGTAAGCAGTAAACTCTTTCAATTCATAGTGAGTTCATGAAGTCTTAACCAATGGAGACCTAGGACTATAGGGAATAAAGGGAAAGGAAGTACATTGAAACAGATGTACTCTTGGTGAGAATCATGAGTAGTTATGAGAATAGGTACAGTGTGATGTGTTATGGGTCCACTAGAAATATGAGAACCATCAACTACACGGATAAACACATGCATATTGTTTTGCACAAGTGGTATTTTATTAATTCTATCAAGTTTTAAGCCAATGTAGTTTCCGTAGGCTCCTGCGTCAATAATCGCCACAGACATCATGCGATTTCGATCCCACTGTAAAGACAGAGACAAGGTATAGTAAACAGGCTTATCTTGTACAAAGAGTGTAGTAGTAGTTAAAGAGGACTTACTCTTCTTGTTTTTCTCTACGGAGTGTGCTGGGTTAGCACAGTACATACATAAAGCCTTTGCTTTCCTTCCTTCTCTGTCTCTCTCCAGGCGTTAATGGGCCCCTCAACATTCCTATATCCATAGGTTCTTGAGAATTTGCTGCAGAGCTCAAATGTTGCACTGGGTTATTGTAGTTCTTAAAAGGAAGGTTCAGTATAGTGGCATTCACTTTTCCTTTTCCTACGTCTTCTGTATATTTGCATAGACAATCTCATTAAGGATTCTAAATTATTGGGTAGTTCAGTCCTGGCCAACTCATCTTTTACTGGGTCTGACAGACCAAGCCTAAACTGGTTCCTTAATGCTACTGCATTCCATTGAGAGTCAGTCGCATACTGTTTAAACTCTGTGATATATGCCTCTACGGGTTTATTGCCTTGTTTCAAGGCTCTCATTTTACTTTCGGCAGTTAATAGCTGCCAAGAAATCCGTCAATGATGATATTATGGGGTTATTGGATTCATAGAAGGAATCCGCCCAGACCCGTGGCTCTCCTCTTAGGAACAATATAATTGTTATAACCTTTAGTCTATCATTGGGATAGGTTTTGGGTTTCAGTGTAAAAGTTAACAGGCAAGCATTTTTGAATTGGCGGTATGGTGATTGCATAATTTCACTTGCTCTCAAAAAGAAATTATTTTTTCCTAGTATCTCTATTGAAGGAAATTCTTGAAAATTGATATCATAGCATGGTATCCATGAATCATGATTACTTCCTGGGAATACTGAGAGTACATAGAAACATAGATTAAAGCAATTAAAAACCATATGCCCATCACATCAGAACATATGTTATATAAAGTGTGAGTATAATTAGTTTTTAGAATAGCCGAATGCTTAATCCAAGTATTCTTGAAGTGTCCCACAATGCTTGTCTTTACTACCTCTAATGGATGTTTATTACATAAATCAAAACAACCTTTCTATAAAGAAGTGCTTCAGCAAATTATTTCTGAACCTTCTACCCTTCATCATGAGACCATGATCTATTGTTCTGGTGTTGCTCTGTTTGTGATATGTGACCTCTCTCTTTCCTCAAAACTGTACATATTTAATTCACTAAATCTTTCTCTGAAAATATTCCAATTTGTTTATATCCGTTTGGAGATATGGCCTTCATAACTATATACACTCTTTAGGATGAGGCCTAATAGTGATCTGTAAAGTGACATAAGAGTCATACTTTTCCTGCTGCTAATCCCTCTTCCTATACATCCAATCATTCTGCTGGCCTTGCCTGCTTCACTACTGCATTGTTTACAAAATTTCAAATGATCAGAAATAATAATTTTTCATATAATGTTCCTCTTTTGCAACTGTCTGGGATAAACCTTTTAATTTTCTTTCCTAAATGCATAATTTTGCACTTTGTAATATTTAACTTTATTGCCATCAAACAGACACACCTTAACCTGGCGATATCAGTAATAAATATGTTAAAATATAATACAGAACTGAGCCCTGAGGAATATCACTAGTAATCGCCCTCTCCACTGAAAGCACTCCATTTATTAAGACACTCTGATCAGGGTCACATAGGGAAA